>NW_022146100.1:5925465-6122941 GCF_002938485.1 Sitophilus oryzae | reverse complement strand
AGCAATAAATAAACAGCGACGATAGTTTCACACAAAGGAGAAAGAGTTTAAATAGTAAATTGAAGTGAAATTTTGTGAGAATTTTTTTTTTTTTTTTTTTTTAGAATTTTTTAAAAATGTATATAATTTTTTTTTAATTTAAAAAATAAGCATAGAAAAATAAACGTTAGAACTCAGTGTAAGTATAATAATTTGTAATGGAAACCACTAATAAATAAATTTATACACTGAGAGGAAAAGAAAAACAATTCCTAGAGAAAGAGAAAGACCACCACAAAAAATATCGGAAAAGAAGAGTTTATGTTATTCAAATCTAATTAAGGTTGCTATAATAAAAAAAAAAGACAATTACCAACACGGAATCTTATGAAATGTTACAAGAAAATAAATATTTTGATGAAACCCTATGTGGTGTGGTGATAGTGGTCTGACGTAACTTCAAATAAGCTGTCTAATAGTCCTAATTTAACAAAATAGTTTATCCATTTGGGTGGTCCAGTTAAACCAAAAAAATTCTCAAGAAAATTTGCGAAAATGCAAACTTATCCTTCATCAGAAAGAATTGATAAGATTCTATTAATTGGTGAATCAGTCATCAGGGCGGATACGGAAATTTATTTTAGGGGGCAAATAAGTAATCTAAATATGCTTTTAGGGCTCAATTTTTAACCAAAAAGCCTAATTTTAACACAAATACAGACCTTTAGGGTCTGTATCTACGGGTGTTGCATATCCACCCAATTAATAGGATTTAAATGGCCTCATATAGTTTATCTAACTTGGGTTTTTTAGGGATACTGTTAGTGAGAGAGAATGTTTTAAAAAAAATCGCCAACTTGGAAAATAACTACATGAGAGAATTTGAGCTCTTTTGCGAAAAGTTCGTTAAGATCCCAAAATGTTTTATAAGATACGAAAATCGAATTCTTTTGAAAAGAACATCATATGGCAGTTAACCAGAAAAGAAGAATTTTGAGCATTTGATTCATCTAGTCATATCTTTTGTCACATAATTATAGATTTAATAACTAGTTTTTAATGTGTAATAATTAAAATATATTTTAAACGTGTACTTTTTATTACGTTGAGTATTTAACTCTACAAAGCTTTAATTAATTTTTGTTAAATTAACAAAAGGTAATATCACAGCCACCTCTAGATTTTTTTCAAAATAATAATAAGAGTCTACATGAAGAACAACATCCATCAGAAGGAACAAAAATTTAAATATCTAGGAAAATTTTTGTCTGAGAGGTTAGGCAACCTTAATAATATTTTGAAGATATATAAATTCCCTGTTAAACACCGGAATAATATACTAGGTGTTCTATTTAAAATAAAGGAGTAACTTGCTTTTAAAAGTGACTATTGTTCCATTTTAATTTTGTCTCACCCTGTATAACTTTTCGAGTCAAATTTCAATTTGGTTTAACATACAATGGTTACCCTAATTAAATATCAGGCTATACAAAGTCAACTAAAATTTAGGGAGCTGTTAGGTTAGGTTAGGTTAACTCTGCATTTTCGAAAAATGTGAAATATGTCAAAATCCTTAGATTTTAGGTATATGCTTCTTTAAACTCACCTTTATTTTATTCCTAGAATCCGAAAATCAATTAAAGGGTGTTCCATTAGAAAAAACACAACTTTGATGTGTAACTTTTTTTGGGGGCACCCTGTATATTCTATATGTTTTTATAAAATGCTTCCAGTTAACCTACATATGCTGCCAAAATTTCATTTCGATATAAACTACTATTCTCCTTGGAGCTTCCGCGGCGTATGGGACGCCTATTATACCCTGTATATTACCCTGTATTATATTGGATCAGGCATTTCATTTCAACACTATTTGTCATAAATTAAAACAATAATTTTGAACAAGTAAGTAGTTTCTTATATCATATAAACGTGAAAAAAAAATGTAAGACCACAAAAGTCTTGCAGGTTTGGTCTTGGTCTTGTGGAAGTCTTGCACTGGTCGGTCTTGGTTTTGGTCTTGAAAATCAAACTCTAGTCTTAGTTAGTCTTATTCTTAAAGATTGCATGGGAGGGGTGAAGTTAATCACCGCAATCTTATTGATCTATTGTGACCCCCTTTCTTGAGTTATAACTCAGCATACAGTCTCAGGGCTTTAACAAAAGCCAGTATCTGAGATGGTTTTACAAAAGTTAGCTTTTATGCCACGAATGGCTGTCGTCTCTGCGCACCCAGTGATGAGGTGTTTCTCCATTTTCCCCACAAAATCTACATTCGCCGTTTTTTCTCAGCTTCAATCTACTGAGGTGTTCATTGAGAAGATTCGTCTCCTGTTAAAAACCCAGTGAAAATCCGAACTGTTCCTACTTAAATCAAGAAAAATCTTTGATTTGTCTCGATCGCAAGTCCTCAGAAATTTGTTCGAGAGTTAAGACTCTACCTAAGGACCTCTGTCTAAGGACCGTTGGAGTCCTCCAGGTAATTGAGTTCCGCTTTAAGTGGGTTTCCACTTAGCAAGCAGACCGGTTTTGGTCCAGTTAGTGGAGTGTTCGCTCCATTTATAGCTAGATCGTTTGCTTTTTCATTGTCTTCTAATCATTGGTGGGCTGGCTACCCAGAGTAGGGAAATTTTCTTTACCTAATTTATTCTCTGTAACCAACTTCGAATTGATGGTTACATCGCTCTTAACGCTACTTAACTTTGGATGATAAGATGGCTATTTTTTGTTTCTGATAGTTATTCCTGTGTAAGATAAGTTATACGCATCTTTCGATAGCGTAAATTTCTGCCTGACGGATGCTGGGGTAGATGCTCTTTCATTCGGAGTATTTAGTTTTCGGTCCAAAAACTCCTACCTCTGTTCTTGTTCCTGATTTGGTTTTGGAAGCATCGTTATACCACGTTTTGGTATGGACTTTTAATTTTTTGTGATAAAATATTATGAAAAATTGTGGAAGTTGTCATATACGATTCGAAGTTGAACTTTAACCTTCAATAATTTTCAAACGAGTCAATTAAATGAAAATTCATATCAGACCTTTTTTGAAGATTATTCAATTTCCTACAAGAATTTGTATTGATTTTTACAAAACGCTGATTTGTTAGAACGCAATAAAATTTAAAAAAAATATATTTCCCCGTGTTATTTAAATACGAAATAGAAAATCACGATGAGACCTCTCTTAATATTAATATTAATATTAAGAGCTCAGACTTTACCAGAATTTGTTTTCATCACCCTGAACGATATTTTGTAACTGAAAAGAAAAAAAAATATTTGTTTTATTGGTGCACATGGTTGGTGGTCATTTATACAAAGTTGTTAATAAAAGTAAATTCAAAATTAGTTACAAATAAATACCTATTTAAATTGCTAAAGAGTTAATACATCTTCAATTTGAATTCTGTGTTTATATAGGTTTTTTCCTAGCTGTGTAAATCAATCGATAAGTCCGTACGATCAAATGACAGCTCTGGTAAACCAAACAAACCATACGTGTTATGTGATAGCTTATGGCAGTAACACGTGCAGGCAGCCGTTGTGAAAATCGTTTATATTCTCTGTAGGATTCGTGAGATTCGATTTTTATTGCCGTACACTGAATAAGACGTTTGATATTTCAAGGAAGATATTTATCACACAAGGTATAGAATAAAGATGCAGAAGATAAAGTGTTTTATAGAAAAAAAATGGTCATGGCCGTTACTGTAATTGCATTTTTTTCAATATTTTTTGTTTTATTTAGTATAGATTTATTTATTTAGATAGAGTGGAGCCGCCAATTCAAGGAAGGCAGTAGAAAACCATCTTGTGTATATTTGCTTAGTACAACCTCTCAAATACTTAGTGCCGTTTCAGACTCAAAACAATAAAATATAGATCCCGTGTACGCACAGACCGAATATGGCAATACAAGAAGAATATATTCAACACTTATAAGAGATGTGTGTTGAAAACCACAAATTGTGTTCCAAGAACTTAAAATCAGGTAAAGCAAGCAGCTCACAAGGAATATATTCCGAAATGTTAAAAAATCGTACGCAGAAATTATTTAGAAGCTTGACATCAATTTTCAATAGGTGCCTAATGTGACATCCTATTCCAAAAGACTGGAAGCTGATTTATATCCTCAATCCATAAAAAAGGCAATAAGCTAGACTGCAGTAACTACTGTCGAATATATCAGTGACGAGCACAATGAGCAGGTTATATGGTAGAATTTTACGTGATCTCATAGAAGAAGATTATAGAAAAAAGGAAGAAGAAGAACAGACTGGTTTTAGAGCAGAAAGGTCGTGTACAGATAACGTGTTCTGTTTAAAACAATTTATAGAAAAAAGATCGGCAAGAAACTTGGACACATTTGTTAGGTTACACACTTAGGACACTTACGGAAAGCATACGACACTGTCTCAATATCCAGACTGGAACAGAGAGTACTGGAACAATCTACTGTTAACAATGCATATATAACAGCTTTTATGGAACTATATAAGAGCGCAAAATAGAGATAGGAAAAAAACCAACAAAGGACTACGTCGAGGTTGTTGCATCTCCCCTACTCTCTTTAAAATATACGTTGCAGTCGTTTTAAAAAAATAGAAAAGAAAGATCCGTGGTATGGGCAATGAATGTTTGTTCACACTTCAATTTGCAAACGATCGAACGAATAGTCGCCAATGACAAAGATGATATGCAATATATGCTAAGAAAACTTATTGAATAATACGGAGAATGGGGCTTGACAGTTAACATAGACAAAACATTTGAACTTGGAAATAGGTCAATAAATTACTCAATGAGTATGAATACCTAGGAGTTACATTTGATAACACTGGAACTGATGATAGAGAAATAGAGAAAAGGATTATCAACGCGAAAAAAATAATCGGATGTCTAAATGGAATCTTATGGAGCAAATCATAAAGAGCAGCCACCTATATGGAGCAGAAACATGGAGAATAACTGAGAAATACAAGAAGAGGATAGAGGAAGAAGGATAGAAGCGAATCAAACGAAGATCAATGGGAATTTCCAGACAAAAACGAATAAGAAATATTACCATAAAACAACAAATGGGTATAGATGGTACAATAACACAGCATATATAGGGGAAAGGCACGGCGGATGATCTGGTACGGACATGTAGAGCGAATGAAGAATACAAGATATCCTAAGAAAATAATCGATTGGCAACCAAAACGCAGAAGAAAACATAGAAGACCGAAACTGGAATGGCAAAAAAGCGTACACAAAGCGATGAGTGAAAGAAACCTGTCAACAGAGGATTGTACGAATAGAACAGGCTGGAAATTGGGTATCGGACAACGTAGAAAAACGTTTTAAACCGAAGAAATAAAATTATATATTTTTTTAAAGTGTACCCATGTATTTAATAAAATTATATAAGAATTCTTGCCATTTAACTGCTGATGTAAAATGACGACTGTGGAATCGACCCAAGCTCACCGGATGATAGAGTAGGGCTCCGAAACAGGTAGTGACAGCAGGTTGATCCACATTATGACAAACACTGCGTGGAATTAAATTTCTATATAAGCAGTTAAATGGCAAGAATTCTTATATAATTTTATTATATATCTATACTGCAAGAAATTTGTTTTCCATTTTATGATTTGGCTTGCCTTGAAAAAAAGCATTTTTTACTATCGATATAGTTGCGCCTTGGTGGTACGAAAGTACTACCATTGCACGCAGGCCGCTATCTCCCGTGCGGGACTTAATATCTAACAGCTACTTTCCGACAAGTCGGATTTAGGTACTCTGCGCTATGTTTGTCATTTTGTGGAATCGATCCAAGCCCACCTGATGATGGAGTAGAGCTCCGAAACCGGTAGTGAGAGCAGGTTGATCCACATTATGACAAACACAGCGTGGAATTAAATTTCTATATCAGCAGTTAAATGGCAAGAATTCTTATATAATGTTATTATATACCTATACTGCAAGAAATTTGTTTCCCATCTTATGTATGTAAACACCGTGAATGTCACTCATTCACAGCCGACTCTTTGTTCTTTATTTTAGAACTTCCTGCATTAATTTTCTCAAATATTAATAATTGTTTTTAGAAATATTGTTATATTAGTTATACGTCAATTTATGATGTAATAATGTATCGAAAAAAAAACCGCTATCGAATATGGCTGGGAAATGACAGTCGATGATAATTTTGGCGTATCGTATATAAAAAAGTCGTACTAGTAGATACTTACTTGGTTCTCGCTACTCAACAGCTTCAACTGATCGTTTATCAAGCTGTATTTTGCTGATTCTTCTTTCCTCAAAGCCCGTTCCTTTTTCAACTCAGGACTCCAAAAGGTCTTGATCGAATGCATCGAGGAGCCTAGTTTCTGATTGGTCAGATCCAGTTCTTTTTTGAGGTTGGCCAAGTCACGTTGGAGATCGGAATTTTGATGCTGGAGTTCTCCAATGAAGGGTTGATGCGATGTTGGAGACTGCCGTGCAGATCGAGTGCTGAAAAAATAATAAGTTTTAACCTAACTTAACCTAAAACAGTAGGAACTTTTTTTGAAATCAGTTAAAGAAATAAAATATACTAACTGACAGGAAAAACGGGCACTTTAAAAATTGAATGTATTTTAAAGTTTAATGTACCGGGTGCGTTTCAAAAGTGGCTCACCCCTCTAACTTTTTTATTTTTTCAGTTAAAAGACTTGGTATGTTAGTATAGGACATAAATTATGATTTATTGACGTATTCAATTGTTTTTGGTCACTTCCTGTTTCATCGGAAATGACTACAACTTTTGATTTTTAAATGGCACCCTCAGTATTTTTTTACTTTATTGGATAGAAAATTTAGCTCAGGGCCGATACATCGTTTTACATGGGTGACCTTCAACAAATTAATAAATTATTAAATTATTATTAGACAAGTTGCAATTTTGCATGGAGCTTCATTTTGTAGATCTTTAAACGTCCTGAAACCCCAGCGATGAACCGTTGAACCCGTCACCCCAAAACTACCCCTACAAGGGGTAAAAATGGCCCTTTTTTTACTTTTTCTTCAATAATTCTAAAACTACAAATTTTAGGAAAAAAAGTCATGAGTAAAAAATTGAAGAGAAGAAAATTTCCTACTGCATAGGTAAAGAGCCAAAATTTTTAGAATTTCAGTGGCGCAGGTGCGAATTCCTTAAATTAGGAGGATGGTTTTAATCAAGGTTGGAAAAAATCATGATTTAAAAAAAAATAAAAAAAATCAGATTTTTTTTATTTAAATCAGATTTTTTTGGTTTAAATCAGATTTTTTGGATTTTAATTCAAAACAATATATAAATCGGATTTCCAAATGACTAGGACTTATTTCCAATTAAAGTCATCCTAAATGGCTAAATCTTTATAACTCTGAGCGATACCGATAACATTAACAATTCTACGGCGCGTGTAATTTTTCCACATCGGTCACCAATATATTCCGCAAAAAAAATCGCTCCCTTCAGATCAAAAGGATTTTTTTTCAAACGTCTCAAAAGTATTAATTTTTGTCATTTTAATAGTTAGGCATAAAAGTAAAGCAATGTTACGCCTAAGGACAAAAGTGCAAAAATATATTATTAAACTGATATTAGGTGTCAAATTCAACGAGTGTACAAATCGTTTCTCGATTACTGTTTGTATTAGTTGCATGTTTGAAATTGATTAAAAAATTATTTGTAATGTTTTAAAAAAATGGTGTTTTATTCGAAGTAAAAATGTACTTTTTGTGCCTCCTTGTAACGTCAGAATAGCTTTACGATGGTCCTCAAAATGTACAGCATTGTCAAAAAAGTATAATTTCTACTCTTAATAAAACAATACACTATTGTTCGGGAATAGTGTTAAGTCGAGAATGAAATTAGTATTATCCTTGGTTATGTATTACCTAATGTCAAAGTGTAAAGTACTTACTGCAAGTCAAAATGTCGGTAAGAATTTGGAAACATACCAACGTTTCAAAAAAAAATATAAAACAACATACATTTTCTGACAACGATTATAGATTTTCGGGAATGAAGACATAGTCGTCTCTATATCAGAAGAACCTAGTTCTGCACCAGTCTGCGAATGATATGTAATCGAACAGCGAATTTTTGTCACTTATATATAAATTTTAAAATAAATCCCTGCGTTTAGCGGTCTTAAAATTCACACAAAATTACTTTTCAAAATCGGTTCAACATTTAAATTGATGAATAATTCACTTTCAAAAATCGGTTCAACATTTAAATTGATGAATAGGTGTTTTTATATAATTTTATAATAAAATTTACAATTATTTTTCGATTTACTATCTGTTATATCTGTTATAGAAATATTTTCTATAGTTTTCTAAGTCAGATTTTTATAACTTTTATAGTTATTTTTTTTATTTATTATCAAGTTTCAATAAAATTAATTTTTTGGTTTAAACCACATGATTAAAATTAAAAAAATCACTTGATTTAAATCACGATTTAAATCATGATTTAAATCATGCCAACCCTGGTTTTAATAACCCACCGTTCTGTGTTTAACTTCAAATGAAAGCATTTTTGAGATAAATCTCGAGACCAAAAAATTTATTAAGATACAAGTTTCTATAAAAACGATCTTTTTAATAAAGGTAAGATAATTTTGTTAAATGTGCGTTTTTTACATTTTAAAAACATTGAATAAGAAAAATTGCAGTTTTACACATAATTTCCCATGAAATCGGTATATTGAAAAATTTACACGTTTAATAATAAAATAAGAAAAACCTTAGCTCAGAAATAGGATAACTTGTCTTAAGAATAGTCCTCATTCACTTCCATATTTGTTGGGTTCGTACATGTAATGCCATTGCATTGGCCAAATGCCATAGTGCAGGTGAGTCCCATTCGCTCACATTTACATGCTTTTTACAGCCTCCCGAAGAGCAATTGCAAACATTTTTCTCTAAAACCTATGTAGGAGCAATGGGGGTGGTCTGAATGTATTGGATTTATCTCTCGATTTTTCAGATTCCAATCCCAATCTTGCGGTGGTAAATTGTTATTTAACCAAGCCTGTACCCTGCGATATTTTCAGATCTGGTTTCTCAATACTATAATTATATAACATACACTATGGTAAAAATCAAAAACAACAGTGAGAGTTGTTTTTGATGGCTATGAAGAGATACAGACCAAAATTGTGGAGCAGAATCGCAGATCTGCAGGTAAAAAATGGTACAAATTGTATCTTTTTCGAATTTATCTGCAGTGAAGGTACCAAAGGCTGATTTTTTGTCAAACAACAGCAACAAAAACAACTTCATTCGTGCGCTCGGAAAACTATTGGTGGAAAATGGAATCAATGTTAAATTCGTTGATGGTGATGCCGATACTCTTATTGTAACTACAGTGGTCGCAATAAGTGACAATTTACCAGAAGGAATCGTAGCAGTAGTTAGCGAAGATACGGACATTATCGTGTTACTGATTCATTATTGCCACAAGAGACTGTTTATGATTCGTCCGGGAAAGGTGTCAAAACCAAATAAAATAATCGACATATCGGCCTTACAACAAAAATTGGGGGATCTAAAGAATGTGATTCTTAGTGTCCACGCTATATATCGTTGTGACACAACGTCTGCTGTGTTCAATAAAGGGAAGATTAATTTAGTAAACACCATTCAGAAGAAAAAGTTGTGAGTTATTAAAAGAATAGGCTACAAAGGAGAAGTTAGAAGAAGTTACATCTCAGTTTTTTATAGCAGCATATGTTAAAAACTCGACAAAAAAAGTAGATTTGGATAGTGCCAGATACATGCTTTATCAACAGTACGTAGCTAAATGAAGTCTTAATACCAACTTCAACTTGGCATCATTACCACCTACCTCCAATAGTGCGAAATATCATGGATTTAAAGTTTTTCATCAGGTAAGTTAAATTTATGTTGCATTCAAATGTTAAACTAAATTCTCATTTTTAACAGGTACAGGCTTGGTTAAATAACAATTTACCACCGCAAAATTGGGGATGGAATCTGAAAAATCGAGAGATGAATCCAATAGGCACATTCGACCAGATCATTGCTCCTACATGGGTTTTAGAGAAAAAATTTTGCAATTGCTCTTCGGGAGGCTGTAAAAAAGCATGTACATGCAAACGAATGGGACTCACATGCACTATGGCACAGGTCAATGCAATGGCCAATGTGGAAGTGAATGAGGAATATCCTTAAGACAAGTTATTCTATTTTCGAGCTAAGGTTTTTCTTATTTTGTTATTAGACATGTAAATTTTTCAATATACCTATTTCATGGGAAGTTATTTGTAAAACTGCAATTTTTCTTATTCAATGTTTTTAAAATGTAAAAAACGCACATATCAAAATATTATCTCCGCCACTGGTAACTTACCTTTATTAAAAAGATCGTTTTTATAGGAACTTGTATCCTAATAAATTATACATTTTTCACTCGTGACTTTTTTTCCTAAAATTTGTAGTTTTAGAGTTATTGAAGAAAAAGTAAAAAATTGGCCATTTTTACCCCTTGTAGGAGTGGTTTTAGGGTGACGGGCTCAACGTTTCATCGCTGAGGTTTCAGGATGTTTATAGATCTACAAAATGAAGCTCCATACCAAATTTCAGCTTGTCTCTAATTTGTTGAACCTCGGCCTGTATAGGCTCTGGGCTAATTACACTTACTTATTCTACGCATTCACACTACACCCAAATTCTTAATAATTAAACTTAAAAAAATCGTATTTTAAATTTCAGTTTAGAGTGTTATGGCTATGTGCTAAGTTAAAATCACTAATTTGTAATCAAGGAGTCCTGGAAAAATAGATTGGATCGTCTAATATTTTTAGTGTCTTGTCCTCGTCGGTTAAAAGATGCCCAACTCATATTTTTAATCATATCTAAATTTTTCTAAATAGAACGAAGGTGGCTCATTAGTATACTTTGAAAAAAGCATTTTTTTATGAATAATTTGATACCACACACTTACTATTTCGAGTCAAATTGTCGTTATGAGGGTGCCACTTAAAAATCAAAAGTTGGAGTCATTTCCGGTGAAACGGGAAGTGACCGACAACAATTGAATACGTCACTCAATCCTAATTTATGTCATATATTGACATACCAAATCTCGTTTTTTTTATCTAAAAAAGTAAAAAAGTTATAGGGGTGAGCCACTTTTGAGATGCACCCGATATATTTTGTTCTAGTTTGGCAGACTCTCATACGAAGCTTTCTGGGTCGTCTAGCATATAAACTATAGTCTCGAGGAAGCGACTGTACTGTACTTCGTGCATCCCTATATCTGTTAGTGACATAATTTTGATCCCTGTTGTCTTCAGTTAAAGCAACTATAGTGGATACAACCTCAGCGGATACTCAACAGTAGAACTATAGCGGATACAACTATAGCGGATACAACAAAGCGGATATTTATTCTTAATCTAAGGATGCAACTTTTGGATATAAAATCATCTCTGCTAAAGTAATTGCCCAACAGACAATAATAATATGATTTTTCACAATAACAGTAATATTATATCATAAACACTATTTCATAGGTCTGTTTACTGGGACCAAAAGCAAAGGCATGGTTTTAATCTAAAAATTACCAAAAAATAAACTGTCGAGAAAAGATAACCACCTAGATGATAAATTTTTTTCAAATTCCTTGCTTTTTTAACACGCTCCACAAGGCGTTTCAAACTTTTACCAAAATAATAACATTTTGGTAAAAGTTAAAGTTAGCACACTTAAGTTTTGGTAACGACTTTACTTTTAACACTGGACGCGCGTTTTGTTAACCAGCCTAGCATCATCAGCAGCTGATGAAAACTGATGGTTAGCTTCAAATTTATGGTTAGCGAAACGAGCGCCCAGTGTTAAAAGCAAAGTGTTTTGGTGTATTGCGGTGAGTTAGTGTTTTATTTTGCTGATGTAACACCAAAGGTTCCAACTCCCAACTGCAATTAATATTTTTTATTTGTTTTGTTGCTGTAATAATAAGTGCATTGTCATTTTTAATAAAATCCAAAAATACTTATATGCGATATATTAAAATTAATTGAGATTTGAAGTTCCGTTCTAATGAGCTTAACTGAGCCATCTATTTCTAGCATCTGTCTATTTCAATATCATACGTGAAAATATACAAATAACAACCTTAAACAATGAAGGCATATAAATTTACTCTAGTTTTAAAGATACTTTATTTTTTTATCTATAATTTTTATATCCTTTTTGGCAAATTTCTTTAGGCAAGTATTTATTATCGAATATTCATTAAACCATAGTATCAATATTTACTTCTTTTAATTCTAAAATTTCTAAGATTTTAATTAATTCGTGGAAAAGAACTGTTTTTAAATTTAAGAAATTAATAAACATGTATTTTTAATAATAAATTTTACAATTTTATTGTTCAATAAAAACGTGGCTGTTAAACAAATAAAAATCGGGATATTGGGGCTTTGTGTGGAGACGCCGGACTTTTTGGATCAAATCGGGACTGTCCCGAAAAATCGGGACGGGTAGTAGCAACCCTGGGTTAATCAGCCATCCGTACCACAAAATTGACAAAAAATCTCACATTTGACTTCACTTAACTATTAGGCGGTGTGATTTGGTTTGGTTTTGATAAAAATCAAATATTTTAATTTTGATTTTTCCGTATTTCTGAGTCAATCTGGTATAACGAGTATATGATAAAATATTATTTTTGTTGGTTCATATGTGGATTATGAGTATACCAATTATTAGTTATCATAATAATAGTTACCTGTAGGGGTCATCTTCGAAATAAAGTGCTCTATCTAAGGAACGATCTCTACGATCTCGAATTGGTAGAAATTCTCTGTCGTGGTCTACTGTAGGGCCTCTATCCAAAGATTGGTAACGGACAGACATTGGGTTTGTGGGCCTAGAAATAAAAAAAATCGTGTTATAAACATTAAATTTATTTAATTGAAAAAAAAAAATAAATCTAACGCCAATAAACAACGCCAAATCCAATACAGCCGTACCATGTTTTTCTCGAAGGTATTAGCGGCACTTTTGACCACCCTGTAATTTCGTTATAGATAAAGCAAGAATATTAATTTTAACTAAATATGAGGACATACTATAGCTGGCTAGATTACCAAAATATCTAGTATTATACCTCATGGTTTATGAACTATCGCTTGTCACATTTCTTTAATTTCGACATTGACTCACTGACACTCTAAAGGCAATTGCTCCAACTATCTAAAATATTATCAGCGTTACAGTATCGCCGGATGATTTATAAAAGTTATTCTTTGTTATTTTAAATGGAACGCCATCCAGTATTTTTGGAAACTACTTTCATATCTGATATTTTTTCTATTACACTAACCTACGTATACCTATTTTTTATACAGACTGAGTCTTAAATAGGTGCAAATATTTTCAGGGCTGGTAGATCTCGATAAAAGAAACATATTTTCTCTTTGCCGTTTTTCAAATAAATCCAAAATAACCGAGTTAGTTTACTTTGAAAATCCCCAAAAAAAAATTTTTTTGCTAAAATTTTGAGAACCACTGGATCATTCCTGGATTTTCTTTTTTGTAAATTTAATCTACTGCCTATGTTGCCATATTATCAACAAATTATATTTTTTAAATGAAAACTAAAAAAAAAAAAATTTTTTTCAAAAAATGCCAAATTGTAAAAAAAAAATTTCGCGAAAAATACTACCCCTAAAAATATTTGCAAAATTGACAAAAACATGATTTTGAATAAGCATTGATAAAATGATGCATTGAGCATGATAAAATCATGGCTTGAACATTTTTAAAGTTGAAATTTGGGTTATAACGAAAGTCGGAAACACAAGTTGTTAGAAAATTAGAAGTAATTTGATATTATCTGACTTTATACACAATAATTCTAACCTTAGGAATTATACTTCTTTAATATTAAGAAACTTCTTTACCCGAGAAAAAAGTAGGAGGATATAAGAAATGAGATCCCATCAAAAACTAATAAATATGAAAAATAGAATACTACTTTTGGAATTTTTTACTGAAAAATATAAAATGTAAAAATACCAAGTCTCGCAATACAATTAAACTGTAAAAAACTTTTTATAGTGGAAGTATTCAAGTTCAAAGTGAATAATATACTAACAGTGACAGCTATTTTAATTCAGAGGGAAATTTACTTTTTTTTTAAATAAAAACCTATTTGACATTGATAAGCCGGATTTGACATTGATTAGCCACATATATTATATAACACCAGGCCACGGGGGTGTCACTTGTATGGGAAAACAGGCAACAGTCAAATTTAAACGTGCCAGGACCAACGACAAAGAAAGCAACATCTGCCAGGCATTGGCTTTCTTTGTCACTCACATTGCTTAAATCATGATTCCGCGGCCATTTTTGTCAACAAAGAGAAGCTGGCCGGGCTGCCTGGCAAGTGATTTAAAACAATTTTGCTTTTTTACAATATTAAATTACCATTTGGATGTATTTAATGCGATTATTCAGTTAACTGGTAAGTCATAAATTACACACAAATACTTTATTCGTAAATACAACTAAGATGTAAACGTATTTTTGTATTTTTAGATTTCAACTTTTGCAATACCCGCCGATAGAACTTGCCTGGCAGCGTACCTGTTTAACTAAACGTATTATTTCCTGATAATAATATCAAAACACGTAAGTACCTGTATAATTTATGATGAAAAATGATTTTGATTATGTTTTATATTATTTAAATACTTTCTAACCTCAAATAATGTAAGATCCTTGTTTATTTCGCACAGCCCCACAGTGTGCTTTTCGTCCCATGGAAAAAATCAAAAATAAGTTAAAATTTACTAATATCTGAATATAATTTTATGCTTATAGCAATGTTCAACCATCCTGTATATTATTTTCATAAACAGCGTTTTGTTAGCAAATATTTTTTCACCAAAAATAAATTTTGCGATTATTATCTCATCAGAGAAAAGAATAACATTCATGGTAGTTCTGTATATTATGGAGTTAAACGGGTACGTACTTAATTGAAAGCCACTATGGATATTGTTAAACAAGGTATGTCCTTTAAATTTATTTCTAAACAAGTTCGTGATTGTTTAGTTTTTATTTATTTTTTAAGATGATTCTTAAATGGGTATAAAAATTTTACGTTTTCAAACTTCAAAAAGGCATTTAAAAAAAACATATCAAAACATATCGTATTTATTGAATATTTTTGTTGCCATATTAATACACTTTTAATTTTTGTATAGTTCACCTGCGTCTGCTTGCGACGAACTTTATTTTATAATACTTTTCAGATGGAGTAAAATTGATAAGCAATGCCGATCTGGCTAATACTTGGCTTGATCATAAGGAAAAGAACTCAAAATTATTTGTATTTCAAAAAATATGTTCTTATTAGATATTGGTGAACCTTCCAGTCAAACGAGACACCACTTGTGCCTGAAAAAGTCCACTATGTTGGAGCGAAACGTCGCATAAAAAAAGTGTCCATCTTTCAATTTATTATAAAATCTCATACCCAAGAAGGAAAAATAATATATGGATATGGTCTATTAAAAGAGGTAACTATTAACATCCGAACCCCTCATACCGACAAAATGAACAGTAACAACGCGAAAAAGAAAGTAACATATTAGAAAATGATGTACAGAAATATCTTATATGTGGAGGATACTTCAACCACCTGTGATTTGGATACTTTAAATTTTGGAAGATTCTGTCAGCAGTGATTCTCTGAATCAGAGTAGTTACGATCTATGCATTTTTTTTTTTTGTTGTCTAAAGTAAATTTAGTATCTTAAGTTTTTTTTTTAATTAAATATAACATTAATGTTTCTTTTTCATTAAAGAAAAACATTTTTATCTTATATTAAGAGGCTTAATTTTGTAGGAATCATGTTCTAATGTTATTTCAATTCTTTTTTATCACAGGAATTTATTTAATATACACTGTTTTCATACTATAACTTATTATTTAGCTTAGATGGAACACAGCTCCAACATTATTATTATTTATAAGATTTTTTTTCGCTTGTGGGACTAAGAACATCATCATTTAGTACAATGAGAGTACTCATCATTTGTCTCAAATAAACCTAGTTTGAATAAATTGCTTACAATAAAAGAGAAGTTTTTGATTTTTGTCCTCTAGAGCCATATGTTCGAAGCACTGTGAGCCCGTTCAAAACTGTATTGTCTTCAAAAAATGTTTATAAAACAAACAATTATTAAAAAAACAATGTCCTTTTAATCTGATTTATACCTCAGAAGGATGCCAGTAAAATTTTATTAAATCAACATTATATTATTTGGCCGTTAATATGCAAAAAGGAGCATATGCCTTAACTTAAATTTTCTTTTACTTCTCCTGACAATGTTCTCTATATTCTCTATTTTGAGGTTAGTAAACTTTTGAACAAGGATGTGCGATATATAAAATACATAATATATCCAGGGTATGATCTGATAAAAGTATTTTTGATGCATTTTTGGTTGTGTGTATGCACGTTGGCTTGGTTTATGTTTTATTCAGCTTATATTTATTTGGAATAACAGTTTTTTTGCCTTTTGAATGGCATGCATTGAGGCTAGATAGTGTTTCATTAGATCATTAAAAGGAATTTAAATTAGTATATATTTTTTGTCATATTAGTGTGTTATCATGATACAGGTAGTTGTATCATAGTGCCTTATGCATGTTATTTACCTATTATATACTTATGTAATATATTATCAGTAATAGATGATAACATACTACTAAATGTCTTTAATAGTATGTTTATCTTTCCAATTCACTAGTTATTTGCAAAATGTATTTTGAACTAATTTAAGTCATTAATTTCTCATCTTTCTTTTTCAGGTTCAGGATATTCTTTTTCATTGTTAAAAAAAATATATATATTTCAATATTATTGTAATATAAATCGCAGCTCTAAAAATAAATGATATTGCTTACTAATGTAATTTATTTACTTTATGAATTTCTGAAAATAATAAGTCTTTATATAATATCATTGATTTGCTGTGTAAAGTTAATAGACATATTTTTTAATACATTAAATTATATTAAAGTAATAAAAATATGTTTATTAACTTTTAAACAGTAAGTCAGTGATACTTATAAAAAATTTTTTTTAAATTTCCTCTTTTTTAAGCCCCGCCCCTCCAATTCCCCTCAATTTAGCTAGTACTGCCAGGCGACACCAGGTGGCGTCTGTTTCCATTTTTTAACATGAAGTTAGCATTTCTTTAATGTACCTATTCTCTGCACCAGGCATTCTGATTATAATTATCCAGTCCACAGGCTTAAATTAACAGTATTAGGACCATATTATTATTGTTTGAAATTGTTTAATAACCTACTCGATTATATAAAACAAATAGATAATATAGTGCCTTTCAAAAATCATTTGTATACATTTTTAATAGATTTGGAACATTATATAATTTAAAGGATTACCTATCTGTAAATTAATGTAAATTATTCATAAAACTAGGTTAAGTTATTTTTGTTTTTGACTCTGTTTCATTTTATGTTATTTAACATACTTTTGAAATAAAGATTATTTATTATTATTATTATTATTATTATACCGGGTGCGTCTCAAAAGTGGCTCACCCCCTATAACTTTTTTATTTTTTTAGATAAAAAAACGAGATTTGGTATGTTAGTATATGACATAAATTAGGACTGAGTGACGTATTCAATTGTTTTTGGCCACTTCCTGTTTCACCGGAAATTACTACAACTTTCGATTTTTAAAAGGTACCCTCGGTATTTTTTTACTTTATTCGATAGAACATGACATTATGAATAGAATGACACATCATATGTCAACTTTTGACGTTTTTGCTAAACTAAAAATCTTATTTTAAATTTCAATCTAGAGTGCAATGGATATGTTAAAATCACTATTTGTGACACTATTTCTTAATCAAAAGGAGCCTTTGAAAAATAAATTAGATCGTCTAATGTTTTTTAGTATCTTGTCCTGGCCAGTTAGAAAAATGCTCCAATCGTATTTTTTTAATTATATCTATTTTTTCAAATGGAACGAGGGTGTTCATTAACATATTTGGAAAATCATTTTTACGAATAATTTGATACCACACTTGGTATTTCGAGTCAAATTTTCGTTATGAACCGCAAGTTATAATTTCAAATAAACCATACGCGAAAATGTTAAAAGTTGACACATGATATGTCATTATATTCAGAATGTTATTTTTATCGAATAAAGTAAAGAAATACCGAAGGTGCTTCATTTACAAATCAAAAGTTGTAGTCATTTCCGCTGAAACAGAAGTGATAGAAAACAATTGAATACGTCAGTCAATCCAATTATGTCATATACTAATATACAATCTCGTTTTTTAAAAGTAAAGTAAAGAGTAGGGTGAAGCAATTTGAGACGCATTGAATATAATAATAATATGTGAATATAGATCTCACAACTGTGAAATATAATGTAAAAACCAAGTCAGTTTATTTTATTTAGTAATTTATTCAACTATTTTGTTTAAAAAGTTGTTTTGTTTGGTTTGGTAGTATGAATATTAGACTTTATATTTATATTTATTTCTGTAATAATTATAATGACTTAGCAGTGCACAGCATCATAATTAAAAAAGAATAATCTACCATTTGCTTACTAAGTAAATCCACAGACTAATCCTAAGTTAGTTTACGTGGTAAATTTAAACAGTTGTTTATTATTCTATTTTACATGTTCTTAGTTGATTTACGTCATATGCTTATTGTTCTATATCGGTTGTCTGTCTCAAGTGCCCCACTGACTACTGATGCTGTAATAAATCCATATATTGTTTATATTTATTACTTATATTTTTTCAGTGTATGTAGAATGTAGAATGTTTAGGAGGGCTAATCACCGCGACCTTTATAGATCTATTGTGTGTTCCCCCTTTCTTGAGTTATAACGAGTTATAACTCATCATACAGCCCTCAGGGCTTTAACAAAGCCAGTATCTGAGACGGCTTTCGGCAACAACGGTCTTCTGCTTGAGGAGCAAGGAGCAAGACCACCTACCTGCTGAGCCTTATCCAACGTCAGAGCTTCAATGTATTATGGACATCGAGTTGGCGAGTCATCAACTCGAGGGAGGATGGTCATGGTCAGGTCCTAACAATAGGAATTGACCTCAAATCCAAGGAGGCAATAGAGAAAGAGGAACATATCCTCTATTATAGATACAGGTCTAAGGAGAGACCAAGTTAAAGAGGTGGAGAAAATAGAGACAGATCCTCCAGCCTCCACCTCAAGGGTTCCTTAGCCAGAGGCAAGCTCCTCGACTGTGAAGAGCGGCACGGAGGGCCACAATCCGAAGATTATTTTTACTTAAATCAAGGAAAACCTTTGATTTTTTTCGGTCGTAAGTTCTGAGGAACTTTTTCGAGTGTCTTAGACCGTTGGAGGACACCCATTCCAAGTTACGGATGGAGTCTTCCAGATTCTTCAGTTCCGCTTTCAGTTGGTTCCCGTTTTTCAGTGTATGCAAAACAATAATGCAAAATTGAACTATCCGTCTTAATTCATTTTAAGCAGAACGGCCCGTTTTGACTGAATAGATAAAATGTTATGTGTAAACGGTGCATTATAAAGCAATTAATATGAAGCAACTCGTTCTAAAAAAAAGTACCTGTAGCTCGTAAAATAAAAAAATTGGCAATTTTGTTTAAGTGCAAGCGTGAAATATGTATTAAGATGTATTTTAAGAAAATAATTTAATCTCTAGAGGGTGACTCAAAAAATGATTTTTTTTAAATGGAACACCCTGTATATTATTACATTTTTGGTTAGGTTAGGCTTAGGCTTTCCACTGTATATTATTACATATTTGGCTTCCTTTCTGATCAGTTTACATAATCTTAAGATCTTTTTAAATAAGTTTTGATAGTTTCAGAGATATCAATAAATAAATAAAAAAAAATCTTTTCATCCTTTTTTAAATTTTTTTTTAAAAATTCAAGAACTGTCCTGAAATTAAAACTATATTAGGTGTTTCTATTTTAGATGGTCTGTACTTACTTTGTTATAAATAGCGTAATCTTAAATCATACAGGGTATTCAAATTTCTGTGCCAAACTGTCTAAAATATAAAATAAATTTTCTTCGTTTTTTTAAATGGAACATCCCGTATATTATTTTTTTAGTAAATGGAAAATTAAAAAATGAACATTTTTTGTATTTAGAGTATTTCAAAATTTTTAACGACTCTGCAGATACTCGCGGTATTATTTCATATGGCTCTTTCAACGGTAAAATACGAGAGAAAAATCATTGTGGCTTTCATAAATGTTTACTATGGAAAATTCCATATTAAAAAATATAAAACCGCGAATATCTGCGAAACCGTTAAAAATAATACTCTAAATAAAAAAAAATCATTTTATAATTCTCCATTTACTAAAAAAATAATATACAGGGTGTTTCATTTAAAAAACGAAGAAAATTTATTTTGTATTTTAGAAAGTTTGACGTAGAATTTTGAACATCCTGTATTATTTAAGATTACGATATTTATAGCAAAGTAAGTACAGACCATCTAACGTAAATACGTAATATAATTTTGATTTTAGGACAGTTCTTGTATTTTAATCATTTTGTTAAGAGAGGCCGAAAAATACATATTTTTTATTTATTTATTAATATCTCTGAAACTATCGAAATATATCTACACATATCTTAGGATTATGTAAAGTGATCTGAAAGGAAGCCAAAAATGTAACAATATACAGGGTGTTTCATCTAAAAAAAATCATCCCGATCCACTAACACTTTTTTGACCCACCCCGTGGAAGTTAAAATATTTTCCTGAAATACATCCTAGTACCAAGTTTTTTATTCTAGGAGCTACAGATGCATGACGCACTTTTGCGGGACACTGTACGTCCTGACAATCCCTCTTGTTGGAAGGATTGCTTATCCTTCTTGTTGGAAGGACGTGCATTGAATTGACTCGATTCCACTAGATCTATCAGCAGGTTTTGGTCTACATAGAAATAAATGAATGAACGTCAGATTAAGGTCCGAAGCACGGGGTATCGGCAGCCGGTCCAATGACTATATTTATTTCGATGTACCAAAAGCTGCCGATAGCCAGGTTGTTTGTCCAATCTGCCCAAAGCCTTAAAGCCAGGTTGATATGGTTAAAGTGTACTTGGATCAAATATATTTGGACGATACTCGCGTCTCACTTGTTTGGATCGTACGAACTGACATAAAATCGATTGATACGACCCAAGTGGCGTCCATATGAGATGCGCAGAGTGGAGAAAAGAAAAGGGAAGCGATAAAAATAATATTGTTTAACTCACCTAGTTGCGCTCCTAGACCTGTGATGCCCCGGCCCCACCGCCATCGGTCTGCCCCTCTCCTCCAGCATCTGCTCCTCCAGGTCCTCGTCCCGATAGTACCCTGTCTGGTAGCCGCCGTAGCCTCCCCCGCCGCCACCCACTCCCACGCCGCCGCCCACCATGCCGCCTCCGCCGCCCACGTGTTCGCTGGGCGAGTTGTTGCCGGAGCGCGACGAACGCAGCGCCTTGCGGTGGCCCAGGGGGCTGCCGGCCCCCGCGTAGCCCGTGGCCCTGGTGGGCGACCGGTCCACGGTGGGCAGCCTCACGCCGCGAGGGGAGCGCGAGCCCCCCACGTACGCGTCGCTACGGGACATCTCATGACATTCTGCAAAGAGAAAAGGTATATTAGAAACTGCAACAAGTCAGTTTTAAAAAGTCTTAAGTCATTTCTAAAAAAAACCTAACCTAACTAAAACCACATAAAATAAAACGGTTCATTTTCAGAACAACTACAAAACACAAAAATACCGGGTGCGCCTCAAAAGTGGCTCACCCCCTATAACTTTTTTATTTTTTCAGTTAAAAAAATGAAATTTGGTATGTTAGTATATGACATAAATTAGGATTGATTGACGTATTCAATTGTTTTCGGTCACTTCCGCTTTCACAGGACTGACAACAACTTTTGATTTTTAAATGGCACCTTCAGTATTTTTTTTACTTTATTCGATAGAAAATAACACTCTGAATAGAATGACATATCATATGTCAACTTTTCACATTTTTCCTTATGGTTTATTTGAAATTATAACTTGCGGTTCATAACGAATATTTGGCTCGAAATATCAAGTGTGTGGTATCAAATTATTCGTAAAAAAAGCTTTTTACAAATATGCTAATGAGCCACCCTCGTTCCATTTGAAAAAATTGAGATATTATTAAAAATACGATTTGTGCATCTTTTAACCGGCCAGGAGAAGACACTAAAAACATTAGACGATCAAATTTATTTTTCCAAGGCTCCTTGATTTAGAATTAGTGTTTTGAACATAGCCATGGCACTCTAGACTGAAATTTAAAATACAATTTTTTATTAAGCGAGAATGTCAAAAATCGACATATGATATTCTATTCAGAATGTCAAGAAGCGAATGTCAAGTCTATCGAAAAAAATCGAAAAATACCAAGGGTGCCATTTAAAAATCAAAAGTTGCAGTCATTTCCGGTGAAACAGGAAGTGACCGAAAACAATTGAATACGTTACAATCAATCCTAATTTATGTCATATACTAACATACCCAATCTCGTTTTTTTATCTAAAAAAATAAAAAAGTTATAGGTGTGAGGTATGAGCCACTTTTGAGACGCACCCGGTATATATTTTTTTAATAAAATTTAACCAATTTTGTACTTTATATGTATGATAAACAATTATTTATGTATGTATATTATGTGTTTATATGACAGATAAGCTATCATCGAATACATGTCTATTAAAATGTGCTGATGTTTTGATCACTATGTAAAGGTGCGTATTCACTTGCAACAAAACACTCTGAACAAACCAAACGCGCCGCGCACCCCAAACAATCTGCAACAAAACATTTTCCGGGAGCGCTCTGAACGACCTGCAACAAAACATTTTGCGCGGAGCGTTCCGCCTCACAATGGATCGAAGCATAGGAAGATAAGGACATTGGCTGTTTTTGAAGAGTTCCAAATTTAAATATTTTTTTACATATTTGTGTTAAAGAGATATTCTAGTCTTGTAAAACACATACAGTATGTCTGTTTGTTATTTACTTATTGAGTATATGAGCACCATTTGAAGTAAACTGAAAAATCATTCAAATGGTAGATAAAGAGTCTTACATTTAATTGTAATTTTAAAATGGATGTAAAAGATATTCGTTTGTTATATATAACGACTTATTAGAAGCGTTCTTGGGCTATAGTATTCGATTGAACTCATTTGTTTTTTATTTATGTCATTAAGACTTAAAAATATAAAGTTTTCTTGAATTACAAAAAAATGTAAGCGGATGTAAGTGGAGATATTACGTGCAATGTAAAGAGCCACCTTTACTAGCACATACTATAAAAAAATTGGCTGCCCCAAAGTGCCACTGCAAAAAATATAATGTTTTTAATGGAAAAATCCTTGAATTTATGCAATGCACGCACAGTGCACCATCAAACAATTTGTAATTTGCCGATATAGGTAATTATATTCGTCGAAGAACATTGGAGTGAACTGAATTACACTACAATACATAAGGCATATAGGTTGAAAGGCCCAGAAATGCTTTCGTTTTGGTATTCGGTATTCGGCAATTGAATTGGTATTCGGCAATTTGTCGAGTTTGCCGTGGACGCGCATCACGCGTTGCTTTGCAGAATATATTTGCAATTTTATTTTAGATTTAGGGAGGAAATGGGTTTGATAGTCGATGTCGTTAAACAGGGATGGGGCACAACTATCGATGGAAACACTGCGAGAAGATTTTTCCGAAACTTCGAAAAGTCATAACAAATTACAGGAATCGATGAATTGATTGCTGGAAAGACTATATACATTACTCCAAGTTATGGTTTCAGGAAAAAAAAAATAAATGCCGAAAAGTTTAATAAATTTGTAAAAGAGACTGCAGAAGAGTTAACCTTCATGGATGGTATTACATGCCATCTTCTCTACACAAAATTTTGATACACGGAGCAAAAATCATCAGCAATTTTTGGTTTCCGATAGGGCATCTGTCTGAAGAGGCCTCAGAGTCTAGGAATAAATATTTTCGAAAATATAGAGAATGCCGTTCAAGAAGGTCTAACAGAACTTTTGCAAATTACATAATCTTTTGTTGTCTTCCGATCCATATATAACTGATATGCGTAGCTGTGATAAAATTCGTAGCGATTTAACAGAGAAAGCAATATCTCTTTTGCTATAATATTTTTGTTTTCTTTTTTATTTAGAGATTAGTTCTTTTGTGAGTCACCCTGTATATTTTGTTAACTATTTGGTACAAAAGGCCATATTAATTTAGATTTAACAGAGAAAGTAATTTCTCATACATATGTTATAATGTTTTGTTTTCTTTTTTGTTTATAGATGAGCTCTTTTTGTAAGACACCCTGTATATTTTTTAAAATATCTGGTATAAAAGGCCATATTAATTTAGATTTAACAGAGAAAGCAATTTCTTTTTTGTTATAATATTTTTGTTTTCTTTTTTGTTTAGATATTAGTTCTTTTTTTGAGACACCCTGTATATTTTGCAAACTATATGGTACAAAATGCCATATTAATTTAGATTTTTGTTGTATTTATTGAAGTCGTACATAAAAAACAGTAAAATAAAAGTATTAATTTCCAAATAAGTCAATGTCCCTATTTTCCTATGCTTCGATCCATTGTGCGCCTGTTTGCGGTGTTCGCTGCGTTCCCACCAGTAATCAGTGTGTGAATCAGTGTTAGTGTGTTTGTCGATAAGGATGCATCTGATATTACCATAGCCGCTGCTGCTTTTTTAATTATAGAGGCATTAGCGGGTAACAAAAAAGAGAAAAAAAGAAAGGACGAAAAATGTGGCTAAGACGCCTCTATTTGCGCCGTCAATATAATATGGCCTTACTTAGTGACCTAGATTATATGCATAAGAAGAATTTAATTAATTATTAATTTAATAAAATTAGCCGCCTTTCAAACTCATCAATTAACTCAAATTTAAACACTTTTCTCTGTTCCACTCCATAACTAGGTACAGTTTAAAAACACCCCAAACACAACGAACGTTCAAAACTGCCGTATCCTCTGAACACCGGCCAACGAACAAATTCTTTTGAGCAAATCCCGTTTACCGACAAGCTTCGGTAAATGTTTGGCGCGTTCGGTTCGGTTCGGCGTAACGTACTGACTACACAAAAGTCTTGTTAAAGCGCACGCGGCGCGTTTGGTTCGTTCGGAGTGTTTTGTTGCAAGTGAATACCCACCTTAATATATCGTTGACATAAGCTAAAAGCTTGAGGATTTTAAGGTACTCTTCAATATATTCGAGATAAATTTCTTTCATTCGTCTTTCGGGGTACATAACGGAGTCGGGGATTCACTTGAAAGACAACAGACTGTAATACGACAAATAATCAAAACCGGTTCCGAAAAACTAACATTTTATTTACTAATGTTATTAAGCATTGTTTTTTTTTATTCTGCTGATTGGTTGCAGCCTAACAGTTAAAAAAAGAATGCTGCTGTTAAAAGCGTATCATAAAAATGTACAAAAATCTGACTTAAGCTTGATTTTCATGCAGCCGTTGTCCGACGATACGATATTAATTTCATTCGTTGTATTTAAAGGCTTCGATTGGTTAACCGTTTCTAACCAATTGAAGCCTTTAAATACAACCAATGAAATTAATATCGTATCAACGTATCGTCGGACAACGGATGCATGAAAATCAAGCTTTAAGCGTTTTATAAAAAGGCTTAAATCATTTTAATGACTTAAGTCTGTTATAAAAAGACTTAAATCTTTTTAATGACTTTAAGTCTTTTCTAAGAAGACTTAAATCTTTATTCCGAAATAGAAAAATATTTAAGTCTTCTTAGAAAAGACTTAAGTCACAGATCATTTTCAAGAAGACTTAAATCTTAAGTCAGCTTTCGAAAATTGACTTAAAATTCATTTGATTTTAAGTCAATTAAAATAATTTAAATAAGAATAAGACTTAATTGCAGCTCTGATTAGAAAATAAGGTGTAGCGGTTTTTTATAACAACTACCACTGCGAATGGCAGCTTTTCATCGGAGAGCAGTCGTGGGTAAGGTATTTCACTAGAGAGAGAACTAATCAATAACAATTAACAAAAAAATACAGATATTGGGCGCCAGGCATGTACAGAGAAAGAAAACACAGTTGTATATTACTTAAAACTAATGACTATATTTATTCATGATGTTATTTGCTGGTACAGGACATTGTAGAGTTCTAGTAAATATATAGTGGTTATATGTCAACGAAAGTGGTGTTAAGAATTGTACTAAATATCTATGAAAACAACTATGATAAAATACAAGACATGTAAAGTTTAAGAGAATATATGAAATGTAGCATTACTTTAATTAATTTGATATATTTTATATGATGTAGTGCAATAATAATATCTATAAAAAAGTAATACTATTACAAGGCGTAATGTAATGAAACCTAAAAATCTAAATCATATTGTAACTACTAAATCGACATAAATGTTCTTAATAATCTAACCACTAAATATAGTCTGTACGATATCGTTTAAAATGTACGTTAAGTTAAGACTGAAAATCGACTGAAAACTAGAACCTAAATCTACACTTAGCTGTTCTTGAGGCAATCCTGTTTCAAAGAGTAGCAGCGTGAGGTGGGCTCATATCTCTGTACTGTCTGTCGGCGATCCTGTTGGCCAAAACAATAAAAGGGGGCAGAATGAAGACACCATGAATTGATACAGCCGTAACTACTAACTGGCTTATAGATGGGAACGAAGCAGCATGGGGCTTACGCTGTATCCATACTGTGACAATATGGGAACACTACCCGTACCTTGGAACACTACGAGGACCTTGGATAATGCCCGAACCTTGGAATCAATACATAGATATGGGCAGGGGCGGCTTGTCCTATGAGGCAGATGAGGCAGTGCCTCACCAATACATTTGAAGAATTACACGTATTAATCGATACATCTTTAATCACAATTTTATATTTTTTTTCCCTATTTGCATCAATAATAATTGTATTTTTTATCCGTCATTCTACAATAAATTACGTCGATGGTATTCCTTTAAACGCGCTTCCTTTCCCATATGCGACAAACTCGACGATATATATATCCATCTCATTTGTTCTTTAAGAAGTATATGTGCAGAGGTTTGCCTCTCGCCTTTCCTTGTCTAACGTATTGTGGTATATCGTATTGACGGAGCGACAGCGTTCATTGGAATCTTAAATCTATAGAATGAAAAGAAAAAGCATAGGCAAAACCTTTAGTTGAAGAGAGATAAAATGTATGGAGTAGTAGCGCGTAAAAAGACCGTATTGAGGCGAGCCTCAAATGTAAATTTAAACCTTAAAAGCCGTTCGTTAAAAATATGTATCACTTCCCGATCAGCCCGAGAGATTTTAGGCGACAGGCTGAAAATGCAGAATTGCATTATTTGGGAATTTGTATTAGTTTGAATCACAGTTTGAATTAACTCTGCCGGTTATTGCACTGTTTTGTCTCTAATTGATTAATATATACGTTTTTTAATGTGAATTGCATGTTTAATTACTCGTTTTACTGATTACAACGTATTAAGTAAATACCTAAAAAGTGGGCAGTGACTTGTTGATTGATATGATGATTTAGAGGGACCATGCATCATCAGAGGACTTCCTCAGGTAAAGTTTTTCGAATTCGAATCATTTCTAGCTAAATTGTGTACTCGTATAGTCAAAAAGTAAAGCAACCTGTTACAGAGATTTCATTTTGTTTTATTTTTATAGGATGGGTAGAAAAAACAAAATTTTACCATACAGAGTAAAATATAAGACAAAATATCGTGAGGTCGCTTTGATAAAAATTTACTGTTGCAATAGCCCTATGTAATAGGTAAAATGTATGATCGAAAAAACGGCGTCCAGTTGGCTTGAAAATGACGATCGATGACATTTTCCATATAATTTTACATATAAAATGACAGCAATCTTCATTTAATAGCCATCGCTGACGCCGTTTTTATTCGATCATACGGTATAATACTGCGAATTATATTACATAAGGCTTAAGTCAACTGCTAAAAATTTAGAAATATTTTAAATACAAAAATGTGCGCTTTTTAAGTCTGTAGGTATCTAAAATACTAAAAATAATATACAGTGTGTATTGCATTTAAAAAAATTGAGATATAGCATTATAATATTGCAATGTTGGCCGTGCCATAAAAAAATCCCTGTATAAAATAATGTAAAGATTTCTTCTTTGGTCCTACATACCTCGCTATATACATACTTAAGCAATAATATATCAATAAGTTAAATTAACTCCAGGTTTTTACCACTTTTTAAAAAATGAAATTTTTCAAATTATCATGGAAATCCCGCATATATAGTGCTTCAAATAAATCAATAGTGTGATGTATGCTGAATTTTATGCTGAATCCAATTCTGTACAGAAAAATGGTAATGCGATTGCAATTTTAAAGAAAATATTTTTTTAGGATATGCACTTTTTTATATAGAACTTTTTTTTCATATATTTGTCAACTACGAAGATATTGGACTTCCTCGTACTAATGGTCACCCTATATACATACTAATAAAAATTCTCTTCTAATGTGCCTCACCATCTTCCAGTGCCACGAGCCGCCCCTGGATATGGGACACCTGCCCATACCTTGGACACAGTCCGTCCATAAGACAACGGTACAGGGGAACACTACCCGTACCTTGGATACTATAGGACCTTGGATAATGCCCGTACCTTGTAAATAGTCTGTACCTTGGACCCTAAAAATACGAAACTCTTGTTTAAAATCAAACAAGGTCTAATAAACAAAATGAACCTACCTCGAATTACTTCCGAGGGCTCACTAAATAATAAAGAACATGTCCTTTCTTCCATGTGACATTCTGGAGGACAAAAGAAAAGGGACGCCAACGTGCCAGCAAAATACAAATACAAGTTAGGTTGGGACATCCAAAACTCTACCCTAAAAATACGCAGTAATAATAACGAATCAAAAAAGATAATATCTCATTTTTACCTGTAACATCGAAATAGCAGCTGATTCAAATTATACAGCAAGATTTTAATAATTGCAGTTTCTCGAAGCATGGATTTTTTGACGGTGACAGTCGGACGGTCAAAGCCTTAGATTAAGAAGTCAAAGCCAAGTGAAGTTAAGCACGGAGAGAGTTGACAGAAGCGATGTTGACAGCGCCTCCACAGAACAGTGAAACGATAGCAGGGTTGCCGACTAGAGAACGTAAAAATTACTCGTCAAATAAACTATCCGGCCTGAACGAGAGGGAATCCGGTGATGATAGGCCCCCAGACATCATATATTATATATAAAAAAGACATGTAACGAACTAAAAACGTTACAAAACTATATTAATAATTTCAAAGTAAATGCTCCATAACAGTATTAAAATGTTTACTAGTTTAAAGGTAGATGGATCACACGGCATAGTTTTATGACAAAAATTATACCGTGTGGCCCATCTACCACAAAAATCTATTAATTTTATTGAAGAAAAGTGGTGCGCATTTTAAAGTTTTTCTTGAAAGACAGATTGACACTATATGACCTATACAGGTTGTCTCAGATTTTAATCAAAAAACACTCCAGGGTGGAGTGAATAAATGAATTTAATTTTTTTCGCAAGAAGTAAGCAAGATAGACAAAAAAGTCAGGAGACAAAAAAATAATATTTTTAATTACTAATCCAAAAATAATATTAAACTTCTAAAAAAGCAGTGGCGTCGCTATTTTTTCCTTTAAAATAATTTAACAGTGATGCCCCACCGCCGCCCATGGCCATTAAACTTAAATCTAATTATATCAAATTAAGTCCCATAGTAAGTATTATAAACGGGTCATGTTATATCAAAATCGATTAAATAGTTTTTCAAATATCTTATTTTTTTTTTCTTTTTTAAGTAACTTTAACACCCTGTATTTTGAAAAGGAAGCTTTAAATCTTACAAGTTGATATGAAATTTTTGTTTTATTTTTGCAAGTTCTATCGTCTATTAAATTTTCCCGATTAAAATCTGAGACACCCTGTATATGAAAATGTAGTATCTTTTTTCATTTTTGAATCCATATCTGTTAACAAATTATATTTAAAAATCATTTGAATATTATCTTAACTCCAGGCCATTTAATTCAAAGAAGCCTTTGTTTAATATTTCTGTACGGAGCTTCTCCGTTTATATAAGACTTATCTGGGATGACGGATTACTTTCAAAAGAAAATTAATTGAAAAAGAAAACTAAAAATAGAAGCGCGCTGACCTATTTTTTATCTTTTCTTTTTTAATTCCATCGTCGAAATGTAGGTTATTTTGATATGTGATATGGTCGGTTAGACGAGTTTGATAAAATATAGAATAGGAACGACAGATACAATTGTTGTGACAGATATTGCTGTTTGGATCTGTACCAAGATAGCAAAGTAAATAAATGATAAATATGTTTTGCTCGTGTTTTTGTTTGTAGTAATACGATTTTTATTAAAACTTTATTATAAAAATCGTCTTATAGTTTTTTACATAATTTTTTTACGAAATTTTACTCAATATGAATAAAACTTTCTTCTTTTATTTGAGGAGAAAGACTTTAAAGTAGGAAACTCGTATGTAACTTTAAAAAATTAAAATTATCCCAAGGAATTAACAATAACGTTATTTTAAGCTCCCTAATCAATCAATAAAACAAGCTATTCCAAGTTCTCTATAATCATATCGACTTTTTCCTGCTACTCGTGTTTACGAAAACCATTCAATAATATATTTTATTTTTAAATACCTTCATTCATAGGGGAATTGATCCAACAACTATTAATTATGTAGGTCATTGTCATTTATTCATGTAATTTGACACATGCATTACCAATAATTATTTTTTTATTTATAGTTAAGTTTATATTCATAGATATATTTTTAGCAAAAAAGTGTCAAATCGACTATTTTTTATTTAACAATTTTTTCTGATGTTGATAAAAAAGTAATTGATATTTGTGGTAGTTTCGACTTTTGAGGTGGGCATCGGCCAGTTCCATTACGACCTTTTCAGATTTATTGTGGTCCTCTTTTGATCTCTATATTTCATTTTTCACTCCTATCCTTTGTGATATCGCTATGTGAGGTCTGGCGTCCGCGTCTCGCCGCACATTGGATCGTTTTTATGAACATACATGGCTAAAACCTGTATTTATTAGCTTTGTTCGGGTTCTTGTTATTACTGATTCTGAACCGTCCTAGAACTCTGCAGCGCATGCGCAAATGAAATAATGTCTTCATATTTCCTTCTGCGCATACGCATTAGTTCTAGGACGGTTCAGAATCGGTAATAACAAGAACCCGAACAAAGCTATTATATCAATAAAAAGTAATGTATCACTTTATAGGGAAACAAACAAGATGCGCGGCGGGCCGCGGACGCCAGACGTCGCGTCGCGTCGCGTCGCGTCGCTAAGAAATCAGACGTTTATATGCCTATTAAAATCGCAGTGCCCTCTGTTAGTAGACCGACTATAGTTTTGAGACAGTCTACAGTCTACCTGGTCTTGCTATTAGATCTGCCGTAAATTTTCATGAATATTTTGATATGAACTCTTTCAGCTGTTTTTGTCCTAGTACATTTATTTGCTATTGAGAGAATTGTTGGCTACCCACTGTTTTCTTCCTTAAGGAGATGCGAGACCTTGTCGTTGGTCAGGTGCTAGTCAGGGCTAGCACAGGGCTAGTCCTGTAGAATGTAGAATGTAGAGGGCTAAGTCAAGTTTGGTTTCTTTGGGCTTGGTTGGGTCAGGTGCTAGGGGAAATCGGGGAAATCCCCTCTGGTATTTTGGCTGGGTTTAAGGAGCATCTCATTGTCTTGTCCCTGGCTGTAATGTCTTGGCCAGGGAATTGCACCAAGACGTATAATGATGCCGGATGGACTACCCTTTCCGTCATACCAGGCACACTGTACTATCTATAGTCATACTGTATATATGTACTCTATTGTCACGGGCAAAAACCTATATCCTATGATGGCGCGCGGAACCAGATCAATGGGATGCATGGCTAGATAGAAGACTAGCCTCTACTGGTCTCAACCTTGGAGCACCAGTGGGCAACCCATTGTATTCTCGTCTTCCTTACTTCTACGTGCGGGTCTATATAGAAGTGGACCGACTAACCCTTGCGATGTAATTGACCTCAAATCCAAGGAGGCAATAAAGAAAGAGAGACTTATCCTCTATCATATATTCGGGACAACACCGGTATCAGGCGAGACCAAGTTAAAGAGGTGGAGAAAATGAAGACAGATCTTCCAGCCTCCACCTCACGGGTAACTGAGCCGAAGACAAGCTCCTCGTCTGTGAAGGGCATGGAAGGCTAAACCCAACCGTGGAAGGGTGTATACCCACGTAGAAGGTGCCCACTCCTCGGAGGATAAACATCTGTTGTCAGCGGAGGATGGGAAATACTCTGTTCCCCCTACAACAGGAAGATTGTATGATTCACAATCATCAATGTAGTATAATAACTAAAAAAAGGGGGACATAATAGATCTCTAAAGTCGCGGTGATTAACCCCCCTCTTACACATTCTACATTCTACCCATTGTTTTGTGGTCATTCTTGTAACAGCTTATGCAGTACCGTAGAAGGATTCTGGACAGCGATACTGGATGAATTGCATTGAGAAGTCTTGTTTTCAAATTTTATTTACTTTTTCGTGACCCTTGTGCCCGTCGTGCCGCGATATCCAGCCTAACGTAACATTGCTCAAAATCAAATTATTTCTTCTACAAAATAATGGATTACAGTTATTTTGGCCTGGAAAATTTTTATTATTATATTCTATTTCTAGCCATTCTACAATGATTAGAATGGCTATTGACAGAAACACCACTGGGGGAATTTTCAGGTCAGGAGCTTGGAACACCCTCAAAAAGAAAATTCCACTCCCTAACTAACAGTGGATGACATACCAAGAATGTACAACTTTGAGAAGCACCTTACTGTAGTATTAAGCAATAAAAAGGATTGGAAGAGAGAAACGTTCGCTCATCATGTAAAAGACCATACCATTACATGGTATACTGATGCTTCCAAAGCCAAATCAGGGACAGGGATGGGAGTATTTGGGCCGAAACCTAAATACTCCCAACCAATAGGCCCCTACCCCAGCATCCTTCAGGCTGAAATCTCTGCTACCGAAAGATGCGTTTAAAAGATGCAATTTATCTTAGATAGGAATCTATCCTAAACAGGAAATAGCGATCTTATACGATAGTCAAGCAGCATTAAAAGCGATCAACCAAGTAACCATCAATTCGAAGGTGGTCAGAGAATGTCTAAAGAAATTGAGAAAATTAGGCAGTAAAGTCCTTCTACTCTGGGTGTAACGATCTAGCTAGAAAAGGAGCGAACACTCCACTAACTGGACCTGCTGCTGGTTCTGCTTGCCAAGCGGAAATCAACTTTAAGCGGAACTTAAGAACTTGGAAGACTCCGTAACCTGGAATGAAAATCCTCCAACGGTCTAAGACACTCGAAAAAGTTTCTCAGAACCTGTGACCGAGAAAAATCAAAAACTTTCCTTGATTTAAGTAAAAACAATCTTCGGCTGATGTTGCAGATATATATATGTAAATTTATATGGAAAATGTCATCGATTGTCGTTTCCCAGCCAACTAAACGCCGTTTTTTTTCATGCGGCATAATTGTGTATAAGATATTATATATAAAAAAAATAAGTCTAATTATTATTGTTTTAAAAACATTTGTAAAGCATACTAAGACACTAATTTAAAACTTAATAAGAAGGTTTTATAAATAACACACTCTACTGCATCTCTGCACTCTACTGCATCGACTCAGAAAAAATTAATTGAAACAATCTGCATCTTATAAAGAAACAAGTGCCTATTCATATGAGTAATAACATTTTATTGTTCAGAGTGGCAAAAACAAAACAATGGGAGTATTGATTTAGTACGGGTTTACCATGCATTCTCGTAATAGTTCGTTCATCGTTGGTTTTATGCAATTTTATTGGTTTATTTCAAAAATTACACCTCATACTTGAAAATGATTGGAGTGAAGGAACAAGTGCATGACGCATGACGCATTAGGAAAGCATATAAACGCATTTTTAGTGGTTAATAGAAATTATCGTACTGTAAAGATTCCTTTTTCATTTGTCCTTGTCTGATAACTTCTGATAACTTCTTTATTGTTGAAGTTAAAAGATTGAGGATTTTACGAAAGTTGTATTTTGCGAGATCATCCTCTTATCTCTATTATTCTTCAACATATAGAGAATAAGTAGCTAGAAACTGGTATTTTTACTACTATATTTCGCCATAATTTGTTATTTAGTTTAATATTACCCAAAGTTGTGTTTTTTCAAATTTTACTCACTATATATTTTATCCCCAGCAGCATTTGGACGTCGGGACAACGTTGTGTCACGCGACCAAACGTCGGGGCGCAACGTCGCGTCGGCACAACCTCGTGCCAGCCCTAGTCTGCACTAGTTTGGAGAATAATTTTTGGGTCGAAACGACGTTGGATACCGACGTTGGCTGGCAGCCTAATTTAGTACAAACTGCAACGTTGTTTAAAATCCTAATTCACAGAAATACAAAACTATAATAATATGGCGTCTAAGTCGCGTTTTATCCTAAGTTGGGATAATTATAGTAAAACTATTATTTTTATGATTTAGTTAGAGACATATGCCAGATGGCAGTAAAGGAAAACAAAACAAAAGTATTTAAATGTGGAGAATGTTTAAAGATTATAATTATGATCACAACCAAACCAAACCAAACCGACTCTGTAACTCGTTACCCAAGGCAAAAAAGTTAAACGCAAACAGCTTTATTGATAAATGTATTGTTTCTACTTTGAAAAATAATAATGGGTCTTAAAATTAAAGAAGTTTTAAAAAAGTTCTTGAATTTTTTTTTAGTAAAATGAGAATAATTTATACGCAGTCGAAAAAATTGTTTCCGCGTGTTGTTTAGAGTCAAATATTTCAAGTTAATGTATTCAATAAGCAGGAATTGCTATTTTAGGAACGAAACATTTTCTTATTCAACAACATGGCGGCTTTTACTTTGTTGTTTTGAAGATTAAGATGGAGTAGTTCGAGTAGTCGCATACTGGACTAATAAAGTCGCAGTTCAGCCTTAACAGGTAGTATACTAGTCGCAAAATTGACTAATTTAGTCATCCTAGAGTCTAGCTTGTGCCGTCCTCTATATTCTAAATAAACGAGGGAGTGGATCGGTAAGTATCGGTAATAGTCGATGTATATTTAAATTTAGTTTTATATGTAGCTTTCTTATGTCCCATTTTAATAAAGTTTTTTTTTGTAAAAACAAAAACAGCACTGAACTGTCTGACTGAACAGAACAATGAAGCAGAATGAAATGAAAATTTAAGATTTAAGGTTATGGTTCAATACAGTTGCAAAAAGGTAGTGGCTCGACGTCCTACCAACGTAAGAATAAGGAAATCTAAACAACGTTAGAATTAGTAAAACAGACGACGTTTGCATAATGATGGAACAGGTCCTGAAAGTGTCGTGGGAAAACTCTTTATTGCCCAACATTGTAACCACGTTGTCCGAATCACCTAAAGATCACTTAAGCAAAAAAGGTTACACGACAACGTTTATTCGACGTCGCAGAAGCTTTTACTTTGTTATAGTACTAGTTCAACGTCGGCACAACGTTACAACAACGTTTACATTTATTTTAATACCCAAGGTACGGAGCTAACTATTTTTTGTAACTAATCCAACGTTGTATTTAGTAAACATGTGGTCGCAAGTCGTGAAAATACTACTTGGGATGAACACTGCCGAACAAATAAATATGAACTTCCACCATACATAGCTTTTATAGACTTTGAGAAGGCTTTCGACTCGATATATCCTAAGGCGATAATAGAAGCCCTAGCGAAACAAGGTAGACCTTATATAGAAACTCTCGCCAACAACAGTTTCAAACAACAGGGAAGCCAAAAAGTCCAAAGTAAGAGTAACGATATAATAACAACCACAGAGTTCCCAACTGGCAAAGGAGCAGGACAGGGAGACGCAATATCCCCTGTTTACAGCAACACTAGAAGAAATCTTCCGTCAACTCGACTGAACCAACAAAGGATTAGGTATATATGGAGAAGTATATATAGTCCATTTATCTCTAATTCTTACATTTCCCGAATATATTTCACAACACTTTTTTTTCTTTTAGAACCGTTTATTAAGAGCAAGATAAAACAGTAATTCATCACAATACACCAAAACACTTTACTTGTGCACTGGACGCGTGTTTCGCTAATCATGTTAGAATGATCAGCAGATAACTGAGAGATTTAATCATCTGCTGATCATGCTAACATGGTTAGCAAAAAGCACGTCTAGTGCAAAAATAAAGTGTTTTGGTGTATTGTAATGGATTTTTTTAACCTTTTATGAAGATATTGATTAAACCTTCAGTAACAGTCTCATCTTGGTCCTTGGTATAAATCTTTGGAGAATGTCATTTGCACATATGCTTGTAGGGGGGTGTCATTCTGATAACACCATGCGTATAGCTAGTACGCCATCTCTATTTCCTATATATCATAACTTTTCCAACACAGTCATCAAAAAGAAACCCGAATCTGTGTTTTTCTTACTCTGAGCTATGTTATTACTTATCCAGCCGTCAAAATTTATTTTAGTACGTTTTAATTCTCGCCTTAATCTGTAATCTCTTATTTAATAGACTAAATTTACTTTACCATGAATAGAGATGAACGAACTTGCACAGAATGGTCTTTATTAATTTAATAGTCATTTAGTTATAGGACGCGTAAGTTGCTACAATCAAACATTTTTTGTTAGTTAAAATAGCATTAACTGTAGTAGTACTACTTATGTATCAATTTTTTAAATATTTTTAATTGTCATTCAAAACAATCAGAAATCGATTTTCCAGATGCTATTTCGGTCATATATTTTATTTTAATATTTCACATTCTCTGGGGATTTTGTATTCTTAGTTGAGTCAGTAAGATACAGAGCAATAGTCTTGTTTTTTTTTTCAAATATACTTGAGTAATTATTTCATATATTTACTAGTATTGTATTTCTTCTATTCAATCCATGCTATTTATTTTTTATGATATTCTTTAGATAGAACACTATCTACAAGTCAGTTCCTGACAATTTCTGTTCTTAAATAAAGAAAAAATACAAAAATATAAAAGCTACTTAGTGTCGAAAAATCAATTTATGATATTCTTGGATGATTGGTCATTGATTATAGTATATTTAGGTAATAGTGTTTTACAGATATTTATTGGTCAATGAAAAATGACATTTACTCCATTTTGGCGTTTGCTCTTTATAATACTTATATCTGGAATATATTTTGAGTTTTATTTACAAATAAATACACAAGAGAACTGAACACCAAATATGATAATTAAGTTAATTTATCAATGTTATGGATTCTGTATTTCTAATTTACTACGTGTAATCATCTGAGAGACCTGAGTGAGATTTCTGCCTCAAAAAACTGGGTCATCTAAAAAACTAGGAACAAACTCACCTTGTTCGAGGACCTTTCTCAATCCGACCACTTAACAATCAGCGAGCAACTTTCATCCAAATTCGCTCCTAGTGCTACAGTAATATATCCAAAAACACCTCCTTCACCACCGATCCGAAATTCGAACCCTATCGACTTTTCCTAGCAGTTTCTATCTGAAATGCCGCCCGTTCCTTTCGATTTCGCTAGTTATTTTTCCGCCTCACTCTGGTCGACGGATCGCGACGCTGCTCGCTGCCTCGGCGACGACAATGGCAGACGTCGCGACGTACGGCGATCGAGTGCGCGCGCAACTCATTCTCTCTTTTCCCCACTGATCCTGGTGTGGAACGGCGCGATTCTGGATGACGCCGGGATCGATGAATGGGTGTAGCGCACGGGAGAGGATATAGGAATATAGCAGCGTAGCGCGTTGACGAAAGTGCGCGCGCGGGCGTCCGTGACGTCAGAGGACGTGCGGGAGTAGAGAACAGTGGCGCGTAAAGGGAGGGGGTACGCAGGGAAGTCTGTAGGTCATGGAGAGGTTGCGGGGGATATTTTCATTTCACATATACATGAAACATCAGTTATCTAAGTACCTAATTCTGTCCTTCATGGAAATATATGTGTGAAGTTGAGGACTTTTGATGTATAAACGGACTCGACTAGAAGGGTAACCTTTCAAATATAGGAGAGCACGAAAGAAGAATTTGATCAAGCTCTATTCACGAATTAACGTCTCTAGTGATAACGGCAAGTGATCAATAAGGATTTTCCCATGATGGATCTCTGAACAATATTATACAGTTTTTTCAAGGAAATGTAATGTAAAAATATTGGTTTGGAGGTCCTTTGTTTATTGCAATTGGATACATAAGTTGGGTTGGTTTTTTAACAAATATTAATGAGCCATATAACTATGTTTGAAGAGCATAAATATACATAAGAAGCATATGCCTCATTAATATTGGCAAAGAAAACCAATTTAAGATGTCTCAATATAAATTATGGCTAAATAGTGAGGAACTAGTTGAGATTCACACTAAAATTCACCACACCATCTTATAGGTGGTCGTCCAGGCGGTCGATTTCTTAACAATCGATCTTAGCAATTTTCGTTAACCGGTCGTTTGGCATTCTGTCCACATGGTCTCTCCACTCTCTTCTCCTGTTTCTTGTCCATCTTACTACATCCTGTATTTCACATGTTTCTTTTATATCCTCATTTTTTTTTGTCATATAAGGTATATCCTGTAATTGATCTAAGTGTTCGCATTTCTGTTGTTCTGAGGAGCCGTTTTGTTATTGTGTTCTCTGCTCTAGTTTCTATCGCATACGTCATAACCGGTCTCACTCAAGCCTTATAAATTCTAACTTTGCTTCTGACACTCATATATTTATTTTGCCAAATTATATTCCTTAAATATCCTGATATTAATGATGCCTTTGTTGTTTGAGTTTTTACTTCCTCCTTGAGATTCCTATTGCTTGTTTATACCGTATGATCGAAAAAAACGGCGTCCATTTGGCTTGGAAATGACGATCGATGACATTTCACTTATAATTTTACATATAAAATGACAGCGATCTTCATTTCATAGGCATCGCTGACGCCGTTTATTATTATTATTTTACCGTATTCGATCATACGGTATTTGCCCACAGATATTTAAATGACACCACTTGTTCTGCACTGTGATCGTAGATCACAAGTTTGCGTCTTCTAGGCTCTCCAGATATTGTAAGGTATTTTGTTTTTTCATGTATATTGCCTTTTAAACATTTTATAATGAATTACCATTTTGTGGTTTTTATAAAACTTATAATCAATATTGATTTGAATTTAAACTCTAAAAATATATCTCAACATTATCTATATCTATCAACTCCATATCCACTAGCACTCCATGAGTTTAATTTGGTTTGGTTCTCAACATTCTCCAATAATATAGTGTTTATACGCCCTGGAAGTAACAAGATACAACTTGCTATACTAAAGCTATTCAGTTTATAAGGAAGGTAATACTTAAACGCTGACTAAACAGCTAACGACGGTATTGTTAGTGTATATGTTACGGTTAAAGTCCAATGTCCAGCACACCCATCCGTTGATGTCGACATTAACAGGGTAATGTTTAGGTTTGGTTTTGTTTTTGGTTGTTTTGTTGTGTGTTATTCTCGAGATTAACCTGGTAATGTCGATATTATCCGAATATCGGACCGTAACCGTAACATATACAAAAGAATACCGTCAACCAGCGGTTTAATATTTCTATATCTGTAAATTCCGGTGGAAAATTGAATTAATTTGTCGTTGACGGCGGTATGCACCTAGAGCGGTTGCACACGCACCAACAATCGCCATACTTGTAAAATTTATCTCGTTGTAAAACGGGGGTCTTTTTTTACTGGTGGATGGACGGGTGACCGGTTCGAAACTCTGTATCGTGCTGTTGTCCGAGGGAAAAGTGTAAAAATCTATTGATACACACTGCTCATTCACTCCGGTTCGGGGCCGGATGAGATCGGATATCTCGTGAGTAAGAGTTAATTTAGACACTTCCTAAGTCGGTAGGCCACTGACCATGATATTGTCGAGGACCACCGTTCGGATTCCGCGTAAACAAAGTAGGCCCCGTCCGGATTAGCCCAGGTAGCAAAAAGGATACGTTAACTGAAATCTTTACTTTACTTTACTTTTTTTGTCAATGATATATACCGCCTGCGGTAACTTGGTCAGTTTGTTTTTATATAGTAGGCTCAAGGAAAAACCGTCAAGTCAAGTTGAAATTTATAATGTGGCAAATATCTATGCTGTAACTGTGAGTATAGTCATATATACCGGGCGGGTGCATCACGCAAAAGTGGCCCAGCCGTATAACTTTTTTATTTTTTCAGATAAAAAAACGAGATTCGGTATGTTAGTATATGACATAAATTAGGATTGATTGACGTATTTAATTGTTTTTGGTCACTTCCGGTTTCACCGGAAATTACTACAACTTTTGATTTTTAAATCCCTCAGTATTTTTTTACTTTATTCCATAGAAAATAACACTCTGAATAGAATGACATATCATATGTCAACTTTTGACATTTTCACATATGGTTTATTTGAAATTATAACTAGCGGTTCGTAACGAAAATTTGACTGGAAATACCAAGTGTGTGGTATCAAATTATTCGTAAACAAATGCTTTTTCCAAACATGCTAATGAGTCACCCTCGTGCCATTTGAAAAAATTGAGCCATGAGTAAAAATACGATTTGAGCATTTTCTAAACTGTTCAGGACAAGACACTAAAAACATTAGACTATCAAATCCATTTTTCCAATGCTCCTTGATTAAGAATTGCTGTTTTTAACATAGTCATGGTATTCTAGATTGAATATTAAAATACGATTTTTTGTTGACATATAATATGTGATATGTCATTTTATTCAGAATGTGAAAATTTTCTATCGAATAAAGTAACAAAAAACCGAGGGTGCCATTTAAAGATCAAAAGTTGTAGTCATTTCCGGTGAAACAGAAAGTGACCAAAAACAATTGAATACGTCAATCAATCTTAATTTATGTCATATACTAATGTACCAAATCTCGTTTTTTTATCTGAAAAAATAAAAAAGTTAGGGGGGTGAGCTGGGTGAGCCACTTTTGAATTGAAAGTCAATCAATCTTAATTTATGTCATATACTAATGTACCAAATCTCGTTTTTTTTATCTGAAAAAGTAAAAAAGTTATGGGGGTGAGCTGGGTGAGCCACTTTTGAATTGAAAGATAGCTAACTTGGGGCACATTTCAAGTACTTAAAAACAATACTGAACAAAATTATCAGTATATGCAAAAGAAAAAAGGCCCTGTTTACATACTCGGTTCAAGATGAGTTCAGTTTTAGTTCAAAATTTTAATAGGTTATTTAGTGACTTATTATCGTTGAAATTAGTTTAAAAATTAGGTATTTGACGATTTAAATTGATCGAGCCATTTTCGAGACTTAAATTGCGCTGTTAATCATCTTACAATCTTATACTACAAGAAAAATATACCCCAATAAAAACACATGGACTCGAGTCTAAGGTATGTACAACCGTGCTTAAGTACAGTGTATTCTAGAATGTATTGCCCCCATAGAAAAATTGTTATTGTTTTCTGTTTAAATCATTGCATTTTAAGACATGTTCGGTCTTAAAATATACATAATATCTCACCTTCAAGTACTACGGAACCCTTGATTTTTTTAATTGAAAAGAATGTTTCACTTCGTTTTTTACCTTGGTTAAACATTGGCTTTATTGCCTGCTTTATTGTCATATATGACATATCCTGATAATTGATAATTGAAAGACGCTAGTATATTACTCCAACATTTCCCACCATTTAGCTTGACACTCCAGTTTTTAGAATCTCCAGCGGGAAATTTAAATACAGTTACTCAGCCCGGCGCCGAATGTGTCCATGGTTGGCAAAAATTAATTTAAAAATCGCGCCCTCTATTACATAACTGGAAGTTTAATTGGTATCAAATATATTATGTCAACTCTACTAAGGCTTTTTAGAGATTTATAAACTCACCTCATCAAATGATAATTTTAGAGCTCTCCTTTGTAGATAATATCTCCAATCCGCCCCTGACTATATTATCTATTTAATGGACCCTGCGTGATTTTTTTATTACTCTATGACTCCTAGGATATTACAACCCAGTCAACTTAATCAATATAGCAGAAAAAATAACTTCAGAATGCATTAGCTTTAAAAAAGAACATTATTTTTTAACTTATTCCCTCCTGAAAACATAAAACGGGTATTTTTGATCAGTATGGATAGCTATGTTCACTGTTATTTAATATATTTAGTGAAACTTTGTAATCGATGTATAACAATGTAGTTTCGCTGACTTTTACGCAGATTGTAATATGATAAAATTTATCGTATGAATAATCAATGCCTATAAAGTGTTACTAAAATTACACAGAAAAATGCATGTAAATATTTGAATAGTTTGCGTGTTGTTATGTTGCTAAAAATATGCTTAACATATTTATGATGAATATATTAAAATATATAAAATATATTAAAATAATCGTTTTATATAAGTTTTTGTTCTTAAATTAAATAAATAATCGATAAACTATCAAATTCGTCCTTTTTTAAAATTATTTTTTTAACTTTTAGTGTTAAAAAATATAATACCTTCATAATATGGGAACATATATATGTAGTAGATTAAATTTACAATACAGAAAACCCAGAAAAGATATAGTAGTTCTTAAAATTTAAGCGAAAAATCAATTTTGTTTTAAAATTTTCAAAGTATACTGTTCAAGAAAAACTCGGTTATTTTGGACTTATTTGAAAAACATAAAGTAAAGAGAAAATATGTTTATTTTATCGAGATCTACCAGCTACCTGAAAATATTTGCACTTATTTAAGACTCACCCTGTATATCTTATTATATGAATGTTTAAGTTTAATATATCTAAAAGCTATCGAAAGGAGAAATTCGCAATTGGAAAAAAACAGAAATAAGAAATATGAATTATTTGTGTGCGTTCATAGAGTCAAATAAAATAAAATAAGAAATATATATTTGCTCATGCGCAGTACGATGAGGCTGGATAAAATTTAACTTTTACGATTGTTTATAGTAATTTTACTATTTATAGTATATTTATTTATTTGTTGCCTACTATATTATACATTTTACTTACGTGAAATTATAAAATAAATTAAATCCAAACTGAAAATATTTGTAGGTTAGAATTAAGTGTGCGCAAAGCCGTTTTCACATAAAATAAAACAAGAAGTTAAAAGATAAAGACTTCTTATTTTATTTGTTATTTTATTTGGCTGTATGAACGCATGTACGGTATCCCATATAACCAACTTTCTTATTTTATTTTATTTTATTCTTATTTTATTTTATTTGGCTGTATGAACCCACCATTACCAATGCCTCCTCTTATTCTACGGCACTGCCCACGTCGCACGCGCCTTACGTTCTCCCGTACGTTATCAGCCCCACGTTGCCACGTTTCTACGCCTTCTACGCTCCAAATCATATATTGGCGTAAAACTCGGTGACTGGGCCCTGTTTAATTCGCCCCCATTCAAAAGAGATTATAGATAAACACATAGGCGTAACTTCAGGGTGGACTGTATGTTTAATATAATGATAGAAAAAGTATTGCAAGGGGAGTATTTATTTTTTTTTTTGGTTTTAGTGGCAAATTATTTAAATCAGATTATGGGTTTTTACATTTGATTAAAATAAGAACAAAACACATATATTTACAGTTTCGTCTAATACACTCACCGACACGAAAAACGGACACCTTCAAATCTTCATATATTTTAAAGTTTTATATATCGGGTGCGTCCCAAAAGTGGCTCACCCTATTACTTTTTTTTTCAGATAAAACAACGATATTTGGTATGTTAGTATATGACATCTTCCCCTAGGAGATGCAAGACCTTGTCGTTGGTGGGGAAGCTCCTGGTCAGGTGCTGGGGGGAATCCCCTCTAGCACTTGGCTTGGTCTAAGAAGCATCTCACTCATCGTCTTGTCCCTGACTGTAGTGTCGAGGCCAGGGAATTGCACCAAGACATATAACGATACCGGGCGGGGCTACGGACAGCCTCAACCTTGGGACACCCCATTGTATTTTACCCCTTACTTCTACATGCGGGGCTCTGTAGAAGTGGACCGACTGTCCCTAGCGACTCATAGGAACAATATGAGATCTGGTAATAATAGTAATAAAAACATCACCGGTGAAGCTGTGGGGAAACCCACTAGCGACACTGGGAACAGTAGCAATGAAAGTTACAAGGGGCCAAACCCAAAGAGAACTACAGGAGAGGTGGCTGACACTTGCGTGAGACCATCCTCCGGAAGTGGCATACAAGCTACCACGTCCTCCAAGGGTCGGGAGCCTACCTCCTACCTCTAAACCCAACAGGCGACACAAACTACCGTTTCGTCTACCCGGCCTGGGTCGTAGCTCCTCGACTGTGAGGGACACGGGTCTCCGTAGGAAGTCCTGGGACTGTATGATGAGTTATAACTCAAGAAAGGGGGACATAACAGATCTCTAAGGTCGCAGAGATTAACCCCCCTCCCACTTATTCTAATTCTTATTCTAATTCTAATTCTAGTATATGACATAAATTAGGATATTGATTGACATATTCAATTGTTTTCGGTCACTTCCGGTTTCACCGGAAATTACTGCAAATTTTGATTTTTAAATAGCACCCTCGGTATTGTTTTTTTCTTTATTCGATAGAAAATGACACACTGAATAGAATGACATATCATACGTCAACTTTTGACATTTTGGCATATGGTTTATTTCAAATTGTAATATGCGGTTCATAACGACAATTTCACTCGTAATACCAAGTGTGTGGTATCAAATTATTCGTAAAAAATGCTTTTCCAAATATGCTAATGCGGCACCCTCGTTCCAATTGGCAAGTGTCTAAATCGACTCTTACTCTCGAGATATCCGATCTCATCCGGCCTCGAACCGGCTTGAATTAGCAGTGTGTGTCAATAGATTTTACACTTTTGCCTTTATTGGACAACAGCACGATACAGAGTTTCGAACCGGTCACCCGTCCATTCACTAGTATCGCCTTACGTCGCTTAACTTCGGTGTTCTAATGGGAACCAGTGTTTTGACGTAGCTGGGCCGTTGCCTTATTGTGTTTTAGAAGACCGATTTTGATCATTTTTTAAACGATTTGTAGCGACCATTATTATATCGTATATATACGAGGGAAAACGAAATGTTGATATTCTGGTGAATATTTGAAATACCCCGGAGTACGTTAACAAAGCAAGGAATTGAAAAATAATTTTAACATCTAGGTACATCCTTTCACGATAATTTGTTTTTTGATTAATCTCAATAACTTTTTTTTTGGAGATATTCGCTTGAAGAAGGCACTAAAATTTGTTCGTATTTTTTACATTAAAACAATGTCTATGTTTTTGGTTTTAGTCAACAGATCTATAAAAGAGTGTTTAGGCTTTATTTAATGTTAGTCTTTGAAATATCATATTATTTTTGTCTGTTGGGCAGTTACTCTAGCTGATGGGCTTTTGTTAAAGCCCTGAGTACTGTATGATGAGTTATAACTCGTTATAACTCAAGAAAGGGGAACACGTCAATGATCAATGCTAAAATTGCCGTAATTACCATAGTATAAGGAAACTAGTAGCTTTTCTTCTTGTTAAATACTTTGGTCTTTTTCTGCCACTCTATATAACCTTTTTCTCGCGTCCCGTGACGTTTGACGTAGCTGTATAGTCGTGGTCTATAACTAGGCAAAGTATAGTCGTAGCACTCGCCATAGTTTCACAGAGATGTATTTAGAAAAATATGAGTTCACAATAAAATAAAATGAAAAAAAATTGATCTTCGAGTAAAAATTTGCTTGAAAACAGAATATTTTCACATTTCGTGTAAGCAACAATTCTTCTGTATCTGAAAATCTTCTGATGGGAAGAAATGCGGAAAAAATATACACTTAATGACATATTTTTAGATTATTATCTATTTCAAAGATTTTCTACAACTTTTTTTAATTTAAACAAGTTTAATTTTAACATTAATGTGTTTGTTTTGTAATAATATATTGGTTAGGTGATTTTCATTGAATAACTAATACATTGAACCACACATTGTACTAAATAATTAGAATAACATATTTAAACTTCAATAATTACTAATAAATATTACAGAAATTTCAAAAGAGAAAAGAAGCAAGAACAATGGGGAAATAGCATCACTACTTTCTCATGTAACAAAAGAATACTTTTTTAGTTATTGTTACCGAGCCCCGAAGGTACCGAAAGAACCGGGAATTAATAATATCGAGTCCCGGTTCTTTGATATCTCAGAAGAACCGGGAATTTCCTGTTCTGAACCCTACTTACCATATTATCAAGAAATTATTTTTTTTACTAAAAACCAAAAAGAATCCAGTTTTTTTTTCGGTACTTTCGGTACTACTAAATTTTTGTTCAATGATGGTGCAATTCGTTAAACAGCAAGCAAGGGATGGTTGTCAAAAGTAAAATCGATAAAAAATTGAGGTTTAAATGAAAATAATATCAAATTATTAAGTAGTTGTCAGTCATGAGAAAATTAACCTGAGCACAAACATGATCATAAATGACTCTCAAAAAAAAACTCAAAGCACAATTGTTTGAATTATCACTACAGCCTTCGCTACAATCAATAGCAGCACACAGTAAGACACTCATTTTTTATCAATCCGTCTCTGTGCCGGCACGCAACGCTCGAACCCCGGTCCCCATCAAGGACCCAAAATCAATGCTAAAATTGCCGTCTTTGTTAATTGCTGTAATTGTTACTGTCTTATTCAAAAGCCAATATCTCCAATAAAAATGAAGCTATCGAGAAGAATCAAAAGACAAACTATCGAGAAAAGACGTACCTAGATGATAAAATAATCTTTAAATTTCTTGGTTTGTTAACATATTCCACAGGGCGTTTCAAACTTTCACAAAAATATCAACATTTTATTTTCCCTCGTATAATTGAGTGATGAAACAAGGGGGGGGGCGGAAGGGGCGGTCCGCCCGGGGCTCCGTCTTTTAGGGAGCCTCCAAATCTCAATAAGTAATTTTTTATTCAACTGGCAAACAACGCCAATATGTGTTCAGTAGTTATCAGTTATAAAGCAATTTGTAGATGGAGTATGCAAACCATACGTATACGCAAACTATAAACAGTATAAATAGAAAAAGATATTTACTTAATTATCAATTATCAGGCCCCAGTAATTCTCAATAGCATTTTCTATTTAGGAAATTAAATCAAGGGGTAATTTTCTTTGTTTAAAATATCGAATAATTATTATTTTTTATATTTTAAAGATCAAAATTATGAATGTAAACTTGAGAGACTGAATTTACTTATTTTAGCTTTTAAGTTATATTTCAATGGTTTCATTATTTATTTTTACCGAATAAACATTTTAAATTACAACCAATACACAGCATAACTTGTATTCTAGCTTTCTAACCGATGGTGAGTAGTGCCGTCTTTAGTATAACGGAGGTCATAGGCCTGAGACAGAGAAGAGGCTCCTCGAATATTGGAGGACTTACAAAATCGCGACATTTTGTCGCGGTATTTCCCTGGAACGGTCGCGAAAGTAACGCGTCTCATATGTGGAACCGATATTTCGATCACTTTTTCATCATAAGTTGCCATTAAATACATGCGAACATTCGCTCGGGGATTTCCCGATTCTAACTGCAGGGCCCGTGAATGGAAGTATAAGGGTCGTTAGCAAAATGATGTTCAATAATTTAATACCTCTAATTTATCACAGTTAGAGTTGGAACGTTTGGTATTACAACTATTGCAAAATAAAACACTAATTCACCACAATACATCAAAACACTTATTTACTTTTGCATTGGAGGGCGCATTTCGCTAACTATGTTAGCATCCTCAGCAGATGATTAAATCTTAGAGTTTTATGTATTGTGGTAAATTATTGTTTAATTTTGCCACCTCTAATTTAGTTGACTATTTATTATTTGTTTTATTACATCAAATTGCATTCGTTTTTCGATTTAAAAATATTATTATAAGTTTTAAAAAATTGATGTTATTGTTTTTGAGGCTTTTTAGAGCTGGGACCCTTAATACTCCGGGGCTCCGGGCCAGGGCCCATCAGCTCTTTACGTAAAGACGGAACTGCCTGATGAGTAACATATTTATGTCTATATCGATTTTTATTATAATTATTACTGTATACAGTGTGTCCCAGGCTGAAAGTGCATTAGAAGTTTCTAGGGAACCACAATATCTAGATCAGAGATTTTTTGCACACCATTGTTTTACAACAAAATTTATCGTTTAAAAATATTTTCAATATGGCGACACTTTCGGAAGTACCGGAAAGTTGATAGCAACTTTCTTATTTTAAATGGGTGCCCCATTTTTAATTACATACTTAAATTCTCTGTACAAATCTATGAATATTGATTTAAACATTCTATACCTAACATTAACCATTTTTGAGAAAAAAAATATTTAAAAATTTTGCAGGAAAAAAAAACCTATCAAAAAAATTTCTATAGTATAAAAGTCAAATTTAGTGATTACCACAGCCAATGTGACATAGAGAGAAGACATGTGGCTATCTATTTCAAAAATTAAATTGTTCAAATTCATAAAATAATGGCGGTAGCTGAATTATTAACATTACAAAAATCATTTTTTTTAAAGGAAACACACTTTTATAAGAAATAAAAAAGTGGATTTCCATTTGAAAATAATGATTTATGATAATTTTTTAATCGCTCAATTCCATGACAGCTGCGGCCATTATTATATGAGATTCGGCTACAATGCTTTTTTCTCACACAATTTAATTTTTGAAGTAGATAGCCACATGTCTTTTCTGTATGGTACAGTGGCTGTGGTAATCATTAAATTTGACGTTTAGGCTATAGGTACACATATTTTTGACAGGAAGTTTTTTTTGTCCAAAAATTATAAATATTTTTTTTCCTCAAAAACGGTTAACGTTAACTACAGGCTGTTTAATATCAAAATTCATAAAATTTTACAGATAATTTAAGTAAAAATGTGTGGAAAAAAAAAGGAAAAATGTAAAAAAATGGGTACACCCATTTAAAATAAGAAAGTTGCTGTCAACTTCCGGTACTTTCGGAAGTGCCACAATATTGAAAATATTTTGGTCTGATCTGGTTGTGAAACAATGATTTGCAAAAAACCTCCGATTTAGATATTGTAGTTCTCTAGAAACTTCTAATGCACGCTCAGCCTGGGACACCCTGTATATTTGAATTTTGTCGACCATTATACATACGTCATTTCATCTTTACAAAAGGTGCATTAGAAGTATATCATTATCTGAACAGACGGGGGGCCACATTTAGCTTCGTCGCCCCGGGCCCCCGACAGGCTTAGTCCGCCACTGAGATGAAAACTTGCATTTTTAATTTAGAAAGATATAATAAAAAGAAAAACAATTTATCTACAAAATGCTTAAAAAATCATCAAATTTGGCCCACTAGAACAAAATATATTAAACTTTAAAATACATCAAAATTCTAAGTTGCCCGGTTTTCGTACCGGCGCCGGTGCTGTGTGTATAATTTAGACAAAAGCTTAACCTTAAATAAAGGGAAAAAATACCAGCCGCATTTAGTTTATTTTATATATTTTATTTATTACATTCTTATAGCATTTTTGTTCACAATCTTATACATTGTTATTTCTATAAAGAATAATATTTAACTTATTAAGTAATTTATAAATAATATATACATATTGAAAAAGCATACTACATAATAAATATGTGACAAAAATAATACAAATATTATAAATTAACTACGTTAACATTAGACTAATTTATTGGAATGTTAGAATACTGTGAAGAAGTTTATCACAAATCAATCATAAATACAGAATATTAAATAGCATATCATTGTAAAATAAATACGAAAAATAATGCCGTTTGCGATGTTTTTGATGATTATTTTTAAGAAACAAAATTAATCTAGAATCGAGGTAACAAAATTAAACCATATTGATTGAAAAAATCTATGTGTTATTATATTCTATTAGATTTATTGTCCAACTTTTTGTTTGATATAAATAAAACTATAATATAAATAGGCTTGGTGCATTTCAGTTGATTTAAAAAAATTCCGACCGCAGCGTTTTAACGGCAGAAATCAGAAGTTTTCGCTATGTATTTCAGGCCGTCATTTTCAGTCCGATATTGAAATCGTGGCTTTGTCATAATATTTAAGTATTTTAGTTTTTTGCCTGTGCAGTTATTGAAACCATAAAAAACTCAAGTACAAGGTTTATGTGATGTAACGCTGTTTCGGGTTTCGGGTAGCAAAAATTAAATAAAAAGAAATCCGAACTAGGCGTCATGTTGTGTTGTGACAATAATTTCAAATGTTAATGAACTTACCGAACAAATGTTAACGCCTAAAAGAGAGCGTAATTACGGGGTTGTTGGGTGCAATAGCATTCAATAACTCAACTTTCCCGGAGATTCAACTCTCCTGAAACAACATTTTACAGCTTCACAGCTTATCACACTGACCTGATCAGAATCAAAAATGGATTCAAGCAGCTCAACGAAACAAGTGAGTAAACAAACTGCCCATTACGTACTCAAAAAATTAAATTTACTATGACCCGGATAAAATATAATTTGCAATATTAATGGTATACTTTTTTAATCAATTAGTGCTTAAATTTTTTATGAATATCTTCTAAAATTATAATTATGTACCTTCAAAAAATTTCGTTATAGCCGAAATAGCCCAAGTGGTGTCTTCACTAGCGAAACCGGTGCGTAAAACTATGCTCGCTACCGTAGTTGACTATGTTTCTTTATTAGCTTCAATAATAAATTATAATACAAGTGACACCTTCTGAATATATCCAAATATTTACTTTTTTATTTTTAGAATTTTCACAAATTATACTTCCTAACACTATCAGAATTATATAAAGCTTTTTTCGTGTACTCGCTATTTAAACCCGTCTATTTGTATATACCGATTGTTTACGAGATTCTCCGATTGAGGCAGCACCGGCGGAGAATGCACCAAGCCTATATAAGTTACTGACCTTAGATTTACAAGAAAATATTTCAATAATCATACACAAACATCAGACTGAATTGATTAAAATAAATAAGTTATAGTCAAATGAGATTCGTTATTCACAAAGAAAAATTATAAATTTTAATTGATTAACTATGTAGTTTAGTACGAAAATTATAATTATAGCCAATTGCAGTCTACACTATATACATATTTTTTTAATATTAATACATTGCTCATTTTTTTTTCTTTTACCTACATTTACGTAAATATATTGGGAGGTTTGATCTGATGATGGCTTTACATCTACAATATAGGTCGTCAAAAATAAATAAAACACAGAGTGACAATTTGAAAAGTTACAGGCGGAAATAATATTAAACAACAATAATTTCTACTCTGGAAGATCTGAAGTACATATCCGAGGATTTGGATTTGATCTTTATGATTTTTTTTATCTTAGAAAATATTTAAATTGCCAGTTTTTCAAAGATCTTACTTTTAAACAATGCTATCCCAAAAAAGATTATTACAATTTAAAACTTTTATATTAGGCTGTAATGAGAAAGTATTAAGCTTTTCAACCACGTGATGTGACACAATGTAAGTTCGTTTAAAAAAACACGAGGTGCTACTCTCTCAGGGGTAAGGTAAAAAGTTCATATTGGAAACTCACATTGCGGTAAAATCCAAAATATACCCTAATATGTATTTCAGTTTTTCCCCATATTATTTATGGGGGATAGGGATATTCCCAATTGATACTCCCAATAGTCCAGGAGGCAGTAAAGATTTTTGGTACTTATTTTCCCAGTCAGAAAACACCGATAGAATTATTCTGTATCTTATTCTAAGCAAATTTCATATATATGATGAGTTGGGGTGGAAAACGCTTTATAAAAATAGTTCTATTAGTAAGAGATGTTGTACAATTAAGACAAAAAAAAATAATCTGTGAGAATGGGTAATATGTCTGGCAAAAAAATGGATAAACATTATTGAAACCATTGCCCTTATTTTCGCAGGCCCAAAAATTTGTCAGATGATAGTTTATATTATAGTTACCGCTGTAAATGCAGTCTGGCTCATATGGAACAATCCTGAAAGCCTTTCTAGACTCGTCCAATGCTCGTCAGGCGCGCTAAATACGCGTTTATACAGATGTAATAAGTAATCTCTACATGTTTTTACTTTTCTTAATTACATAACGATAAAAACATTATTAGTTTAGGGCGAAATTTGACTATGGAAGGAAGGAATGGACCAAGAATCCATAAAACAAGGTTTTAGTCCGTCAGTCATCAAAAAACTTCATTCGCCAATATCATTGTAATTATCAGAGATACAAGAAAGTTGTAAAAAATGTCTATACCAATGTGGCGTATTCATCACTCCAAAAAAAATCCTTTTGTAAACACTTCTGCGTTAAACCTAAACGGACGCTGCTTGTCAGAAGTTATGTTTACAGTAATACAAATTTGCCTAACAAAGAAAAAAATGCTTAACGTTTCGGAAAGTTATCTCTTTCCGTCGTCGGAAGCAAAAAATACAAAGAATAAAGAAAAAAAAACTATTTAAAATGTTTAAATTCAACTATTCGAGAACACTTTACTTTTTTAAAACAGATACGTCTACAAGAAACCGTTGACGTTCTGTTAAAATGACATTATATCAGAGATTATATCAAGTTAAACTTCAAAATTAACAATTACTATCTGATAACAATTACTTAATAAGGTGAAACCAAAAAGCACCAAACTTTCTGTATGATTATTTTTAAATTTTACGTATGTTATGTTTATTTATGTTATGTTCTTTAAAATCAAAGAAGCGATTGCCATACATTACTAACATCTACAGATGCATGAGCAATACATTTATTTTTATTAGACTGAATTAAAAACGCATCTTTTATTTTTCTTTTAGAGGCTATCTCTTCTTTCATTATAATTTTGGCGTTATTAAAATTTATTCTGTGCCCTGTGTCCCATGAATGCTGACAAATTTTAGATTTGTGAAAATCTCCCTTTCTAAAATAATCTTTATGTTCTTTAATTCTAACATTTAAGGGTCTAGATGTTTCACCAATGTAAAATTTATCGCATTCACAGGGTATTTGGTATAATACATTTTTTGTTTGTTGTACTGTATTCATTGGTTTAGTATGTGATAAAATGGATCTAAGATCTAAGTGTATTTTGTGTTTTGAAAGACGTTTGTATGTTAAGAAAATTGTTTTAATAAATGTCAAATATTTGTTGTAGGAAATTTAATTCTCTAAAAAACCTGGTCAAGGTGACTTGTTCTAAACTTCATCATATGAATGTGTTTGGATCTAGAGCGATTTTTGAAATTAAAAGTAATGCTTCTTGATTTTCCTATATCGAAAATCACCAAATTGCAGAATGTCAAAAATTTTCGCATCTAAAAATACGAAATGTACGATCTGATTTCTGCGAATCTGGCGGGGCTTTCGTGATTGTAAATGACAGTATTATTTATCATGTGACAAATTTTCAAATCCGGGGAAATAAGAGCAAAAATTTTGTAGTTTTTGCAATTTTCAGGATTCCGCCAGATTTATTTGTCAATTTCGTATCAAATGATACGTTAAATTTCAAGCATGAAAAAGTAAGGGTTATGGATATCAAAAATCTGTCAAATTTTTGCTTTGAGAGTTGCTAGACTGTAATTTTCATTAATAAAATGATTCACTTTAATAAATGTCAAATATTTATGACTGGAAAAATAAGTGGACTTTTTTTATTTTATTTAGAAAATCCATCCGAAAATTTTAGCCACACTCACAAATTTTCATTTAATGTCACCATCCGAACAAACTATTGTTCACCCACTGGGAAAATAAGTACAAAAAAATTTTACTGCCCCCTGGACTACAATATGCTTTCATTATAAATTTTTTTCTGGTAACGATGATATCTTGAATATAGAACATTTTATAGGAATTTCATTAGCTTTTAAAATTAGTATTTTTTAAGTAACGCGACATTTTTACATACATTTTAATTGTCATTTAGATTATAATATGTTGTATATCTCAGTTAAGACAACCTACGTCATGCAATAATAGTTTATATGACAACATAATTATTGAAAATTTTAATAGGGTCTATCTTTCTTCCGAAAAATTGCATATACATTTTGATTAGATTTCCCTTCGTTTACTAAAGGTATCACTGAAGAAGACATTCACTTACAGGCGTATTCTTCTACTTTTTCACTACACGTCTCACACTCTACTCTACAACACCAGTGAAATTTGCATTTGCACTGTGTTGTTTTGACATACTGGTGCGTGTTGTAACCTCTGCCACAACACATCAAATCACAACCATCGGTACCTAAAATAAAAAGAAAATGTTTTTAATATCTGAGTTAAATTCTTGAATTATATATTAAAAAAGGACTAGATTAATCAAATATAGGTACTGGGTGCCCCCACCTTTTCGTAGCAGTAACTATACATCTATCCTGGATTTGACAATAACTCAGATGATACACAATTATTAAATGGGAGCTAGATGAAAGAGAATCCCTTAGTGATTACTTGTATATCACTTACACTATTGCAATGAAGTCATATACCCCAAGTGTAACAGCGACAACAATAAAAGCTCACATACTAAGAGACTGAATAAACAAAATGTTCCCTTTTAATTTTTTGGTGGTGATAAAAAACCAAACCAAACCTTGGAAGGACATTTTTCAATGTTACCGACTTAGCACTTAAGCCTGAATATAATTTTTTTCTACAAAAAATGATCATAAATCTTGCGAACAGCAGGGTGAAGGAACCAGAAATTGAACAAAGCGTTATTTTAATTATTAGTGTGTTATATGTAATTAATTTATTGTGATACAGTTTAATTGTTTTATAAGTGTGTTTTAAGTTAAAGACCCACGTCCGCAAGAATATACTATGTTACCTGTAGTCATATACACAAGTGTTTTTTTAAAATTGTATACCGGGTGCGTCTCAAAAGTGGATTACCCCTATAACATTATTATTTTTACAGTTAAAAAAACGAGATTTGGTATGTTTGTATATGCCATAAATTAGAATTGATTGACGTATTCAATTGTTTTCGGTCACTTCCTGTTTCACCTGAAATGACAACAACTTTTGATTTTTAAATGGCACCCTCGGTATTTTTTACTTTAATATTCAATAGAAAATAACACTCTGAATAGAATGACATATCATATGTCAACTTTTGACATTTTCGCATATGGTTTATTTGACATAATAACTTGCGGTACGTAACGAAAATTTGATTCGAAAAATCAAGTGTGTGGTACCAAATTATTTGTAAAAAATGCTTTTTCCAAATATGCCAATGAGCCACCCTCGTTCCATTTAATTTTTTTTGGGATATGACTAAAAATACGATTTCAGCATTTTCTAACTGGCCAGGACAAGACACTAAAAACATTAGACGATCAAATCTATTTTTCTAAGGCTCCTTGGCTAAGAATTAGTATTTTTAATTGTTTTATAAGTGTGTTTTATAACCATGGCACTCTAGATTGAATTTTAAAACTCAATTTTATTTTAAGCGAGTATGTCAAAAGTTGACATATGATATGTCATTCTATTCAGAAAGTCATTTTCTATTGGATAAAGTAAAAAAATACCGAGAGTGCAATTTAAAAATCAAAAGTTGTAGTCATTTCCGGTTTGACTAAAACAGGAAGTGACTAAAAACAATTGAATACGTCCAATCAATTCTTATTTATCTAATATACTTACATACCAAATCTCGTTTTTTTATCTGAAAAAATAAAAAAGTTATAGGGGTGAGCCACTTTTGAGGCGCACCCGGTACCTATAACTTCAAAAAAAAATCCAAATTTGAAATATCACAAAACATGTATTATATCCTTTGGTTTCTCAACTGGAAATATATCGTCTTGACAAGTACTTCTCCCCATTTTAGTTCAAACACCCAAGTGAAAGATGCTCTAGGCTCAGCACTGATTAAAGAAAAGAAAATATTAATTACCTCTTGATGTTCTATTGCAATTTCTTCCTATTGTTCCTAAACTGCCAACTGCTAAATCTCGTTCACAGTAGTTCGGCGACAATTGCAAAAACACTAACTCCGATTTTTTTGGCGTTTTTTTGATCGGTATTTTGCCCTTAGTCAGCACCAAATGGCGCTTCCTCTGTCTCCTTGGATCCAAATGCCTGGCATTTAGGTAAATGGCTGTTGCTGTTACCGGTCTGAAAAATGAGATTAGCTATAAACAATCAATTCATTTGATTTATATAAGAAAGTTCAAGTAAATAAATATTGTATTGAATATTGTATACAAATATATTTCAATTTCTGTTCAGAAATATACCCTATGATCGAAAAAAAAACGGTATCCGGTTGGCTTCGAGTTTCGAAATAAACATCGATGATATTCCCCAAATAATTTAACATATAAAATTACAGCAAGCCTCATTTCATAGACACTGACGACGCGGTTTTTTTTTCTGTTCATATTGTAGTTGTATCTTTCTGATGTATTTATTTTGTTTTAGTACTTTTTACTTATATGGGGCAAAGAATAAGTTATTGAATAGAATTTATTTAATTCAAATAAGCGATTTAGCCTATAAATTAAAAATCGGTAATACTTCTCATAATTTTTATTTTTTAATATGCTCACGAGATTTTATTCAAAACAATTAAACAAAAAAAAATATTTAATTTTAATAAATATTAGCTAAATAAAGCATATATTTGCATTCTTTCAAAAATTCTACATTCTGACAAACGATTAACTGACCATAACTTAATATTTCAACAGAATTTGAAAGAATTTACCCAACTCTACCACAAAAAGCAGTGATTCATTCCCATTTGCTCTTTGTGTCAAATTATTTCTATAAAAATGAATTTTCATGCATAGTTTGATAAATACAAAAGCTTACTTGTTTTAGAATCATGGAAGAACAACCTGCAAGTGTCATTATTTTATAGTAGTTAATATTAAATAATATTTATTATATTATTATTTTTATCAAAATTGAAGATGAAATAAAATGAAAAAAACAAACCTCTAAAATATAAAGATGATTCTTAAGTTAATAAATACCTCAAAGTAACTTTTAATATGGAATATATCTACGGAACTACCTTGCGCGTAAATAACGCGTAACCCCGTTATACCCCTTACTATACAGGGTATTTCAAAAAACATGTGCCATCTCTCGTGGGGAGATTCCTCACGTAAAAATAAGATTTATTTTTTATATCTACATAGGTCCGATTCTGCTTTGGTTCGTAGCTACAAGGTGTTAAAATCTTAATATTTTTTCGATTTATTATAATTTTCTTCCAAGTACTTTTATCGTTTTGAATGAAATTTTGAGGGTAAAAGTTACTATAAATGCGACATATTTTAAAGCTAAAAAAAGTGTCGACATATTTACCAAGGACGCGCATATGGGTTATCACTGGAATATTTTATTGAAAAAAACATGTACGCCACTAACTTTTCTTTCTCTTGTTAGCGAAATAGTATAAGCAATTTTATACCGATTAAAAGTTGTCTCTTGATGTTGAATTTTATTAATTTGCCTTGTTCCAAGTCTAATAGCTACCTTAATAATAAATTAGGTAAAATATACATAATTGTATAATTTATTAATTTTATTTTTATTTTAATTTTATTAATTGTGACTAATAAAATTGCGTTTATCTCATCAAGAAGGCCGAATTCGACAAAATTCAAGAGATAACTTTTAATTGTCATTAAACGGCCTATACAATTTGATGTCAAAAAGAAAAAAAGTCAGTGGCGCACATGTTTTTTTTGAAAATATTCAGTGATAACCATATCATCATAATGAACGTATCGACACTTTTTAGCATGAAAAATATGTAGCACTTATAGTAACTTTTACACTCAAAATTTCGTTCGATTCATAACTGTACTTGGAAGAAAATTATAGTAAATCGAAAAATATTAAGAATTTAACACCCAACTAGCGAAACAAGCAGCAGAATCAGACCTATGTTGATATGAAAAATAAATCTTATTTTTACGTGAGGAATTTCCCCACGAGCGGTTGCACATGTTTATTGAAACACCCTGTATAAACAAAGATTATACTTTAATTAAACGTTCTCTATTATTTCTTATTTTGTTCTCTATTAATTAACAAAGTAATATATCCATTTTTGTGCTTCTAAGGTGGACCTGTGTATGTAGTTCACCATTTTGTCAAGAACTATACTTACTGTAATTCTTGACAAAATGGCGAACCATGATTTTAACAAAACATTTTACAAAATTACGAACGCCGCTAGTTTGATATTTATAACTTACTAGTTGAAGCCTGGCGCATCCGCCACGACATCAGGAAAAAAAATACTTTTTATATTTTTTAATTAAATGAAAAACAAAAAATCCAGTGACGACAGTTTTTAGAAGAGCCAATTAGCTATCTTTTAGTAAAAAAGCAACTTTCTAGAGCAAGTCGTTACTTTAGTAGAGACAACACAGATAAACATTAGCATCTTATACAGGGTGATTCAGATTTTACTAGAATAACTTCAGGTATCTCGATAGAACTAACCGAAATAATGATAGTTTGTATTATAAACCATACTACAAAAACGCTTCCGCTTGGAGTAAAATGGCGCTAAAATTTGAATTAATTTTCATATGGCATGCTGTTAATTAAGTAACATTTTTCAAACGCAGCTGAGCTATGTCCGGAATTTTGTGGAATATCTCGAAAACTAAGCGACATGACATATCAAAAAAATAAGAACAAGAAAAGTTAGTAAAAAGACGGAAGGTATCAGAAAAAAATACAAATTTATCCAGTGGTGTGCGACAAAAAAGTTCGACAAGGTTCAGTGCAGTTGACACTCACAAAAACAACACCCTGTATAGCAGTTAATCCAATTTTTTTCACACATATCAGCCACGTTGCCCTTAGTATTTAACCAATCACTTGCGTATTTAGATCCTCTGGCTTACGAGTAATAAAATAAAAACCGAAAAATAATTCAAATTTTAGGGCCATTTTACTCCAAGCGGAAGCGTTTTTGGAGTATGGTTTATAATACAAACTATCATTATTTCGGTTAGTTCTATCGATACCTGCAGTTATTCTAGTAAAATCTGAATCACCCTGTATATGTAGATTAGTTACCTTGCTCTATAATATTTTTTCATCAAGGCGTCACCTATCTGTCTAAACGTTGGTAAGGTTTTCCAACATGTTTTCATGGTACAACTCCCAGAAACACCGTGACATTTACATTCCAGCAAGAGGTTCATTTTGACAATCTGAAAATCAAATGCAATATTAATACATAAAAAAAGGTGAGCTTACTCTTTTTACAATGTAGGTACGTCTCCTGACTTTTTATAATCTTGTCGTCAATGTTATAGAGATATTAATTCTGATACATATTTTCTATATAAGGTAGGTTTGTAGGAACAATAAAACTTATTATTTCATGTTACTTTATTTTTTCAGACACAATAGGGAGACGGCAGATATTCATCTTGCAGAAATCCGAAATAAAAATATATTTCTGGAGATAGGAACCTTTATTGTTTGAAATTTTGAAAATGTAATTGAATATTAACTAAACATATTTAGCAATAATGAACTAAATTTAAAATATGATATTCATAACCACATATTTATAATACCGTCGCGTCGGTCTGAAAGCAAAATACACAGTATACAGGGTGTCCCAGGCTGAACGTGCATTAGAAGTTTCTAGAGAACTACAACATCTAGATCGGAGATTTTTTGTACATCATAGTTTTATAGATCTATCGATTAAACATATTTTAATTTGTCCCCATTTTTTATTACATACTTAAATTCTCTGAAAAATTTTATGAATTTTGATATTAAACACTCTATATCTCACATTCACCGTTTTTGAAAAAAAAAATTTTTTAAATTTTTGAACGAAAAAAACTACCTGTCAAAAATATGTATATAGCCTAAACGTCAAATTTAATACTTACCACAGCCACTGTGCCATAAAGAGAAAACATGTGGCTATCTATTTCAAAAATTAAACTGTTCGAATGTCATATAATAATGGCCGCAACTGTCATAGAATCGAGCGATGAAAAAATTATCATAAATCATTTTTTTCAAATGGAAACCCACTTTTTTTATTTTACTAGTGAAAAGGCTTTTCAATTCGTTACTTTTTGACTATACGTGTTCCTATACCTAAAATAAATCGACTTTAAGTTATTTAAGATTTAGTTTTAAAGCGTATATTTTTCTTGATTTTAACCAGTAGCATGACTTTAAAGGTCAAGTGATATAAAACAATAGATCTGGCCATGTCATATTGTGACGCTTTGTCTCTGGCTTTGTTCAAAAAGCAGCATCATTTCCGACCAACGCGTTTTTTTTTCGATCATACGGAATATTATTAATAATATCAACTACCTATTAGATATCACTAAAGAGCGAAAATACGAGATATATTTTTATAAACACACTTTTTAAACTCTTAAGACAAGCAGTATTTATAATATAGGAAATTGAAATAATTCGTTTTCTGACAGATGGAAATAAATTGTCTGACCGTTTGACACTTAATGTCGAAGGAAGCTAGATAAAATCAAGAAAAATATACGTTTTCAAATTAAATCTTAAATAACTTAAAAACGATTTATTTTAGGTATAGGAACATGTATATTCAAAAAGTAACGAATTGAAAAACCTTTTCATTAGTGAAATAAAAAAGTGGGTTTCCAATTGAAAAAAATGATTTAAGAGAATTTTTTAATCGTTCAATTCCATGAAAGCTACCTGAACTACCGCCATTATTATATGTCATTTGAACAATTTAATTTTTGAAATAGATAGCCACATGTCTTCTCTTTATGTTACAGTGGCTGTGGTACTCACTAAATTTGACTTTTAGGCTATATAAATTTTTTTGACAGGTAGTTTTTTTCGTCCAAAATTTTTTCTCAAAAACGGTTAATGTTAGGTATAGATTTAAAATCAATATTCGTAGAATTTTACAGAGAATTTATTGAAAAGTACCTTTTTAATGAACTAAAATATTGCCATTTGGGACTTAATGAATATGAAAATAATTTACAAATTAAACTTATAGTTCTTAGAAGATATGGTAGATTTTTCCTGGATATAGCTCTATGTTCTGGAAGAAATGTAGTCAAATGATATTAGTAGCCACTTGCAAATTTCAGAGAGATTTCAATTCAAAGTAATTTTTATGCATTAGGTTCAGCTAATCAAGAATAATTAAGTACCAATGGCGTGGAAAACTTTTCTAAAGAAACCAATGCTGAAATACTTTTAGAGCAGTAAGCTAAAGCTGTTTTTACCAGTAAATGAATTTTTACCGCTTAACTTAAATTTTATGTTTATTTGAGCCATAATACAGAGCAGTGGTTCAAGACGAGCCCCTTCGTCTATTGAACTTTTGAACTTTACCTCGTAAGTATAAAAGAAGACAATGTTTCTGCCAGATGCCCTAAAGTGCACTCTACACATCTCATAACCTTGAAACGTGAATCTCGCTCCAAAATACTGTGATGTGCGATGATTACAAATTGACAGTGGCTGATTGACGTGTTGACCTCCTGCCATTGTAAAAAAATATATGTGACTGACAGCGTTCTCAGTATGAATAAGTATAATTTAGCTCATTCGACCGAATCAATCATCAATTCGTCTTCTTTTTTCGTTTCCTTTATATTCTTGATAGAGTCAGGCTTTATTATTGATCAGGAATGTATACAACATTAAGCTAAAATAATTCGTTGTTCTTTCATTTTATTTGTACGGTATATTTTGAATATACCGTGTCTTGCATCGTCGATGAAGCGTCGAAAAAGTGAATAAGTTTTCCCTATTTTTTTACCGAAAAATGTTTTGAAACTTTTTAAAGAACTCCTTAAAACTACTCGCCTTGAAACAAATTGTTCATTTTGAGTAATTTATACGAATTCGTTTTTGAGTTATGAGAGATACAAAACTAGGTGAACATTCAAAATAATCCGGTCCTGGTCAACAAACATAACAATCACAAGTTATGTCACAATATGACAACTCTATTATAATTTTCTTCTACAGAGATCTGTCAGAAATATCCTAAGATATTCTCCATAGATAAATGAAACAAGTTTAGATTGGAAAGTGCTCATAAGGACAATGTAAATATTATTTGGCGCCATTCTGGCAAAGGTCGCGTCTCAAAGCTTTTGATAATTTCGGATCGGCTCGGCTTTTTCCGGAATTATATCGCCAAATATTATTTATTCAAATTTATTATTATTTTCTTTCAATTTTATAAATAAAATACAGTGTGTTGCATACAAGAAACTTTTTATTTTATATAAGGACATGTATGAAATATCTATATGAAACATTGGAAACCGACGTTATGCCACGATCCACGATGGTTTTGCAGTTCACAACACAGCTTTTCAAGTTTTTAATGCCATTTTTTCACAATTATCACGGGTTTGAGTAAATAGAATTTAAATTAAACTCACAAGGTAGCAATAATTTCCTTGAAAATGGACACTTTAAACACTTTTCGGTATTCAATGATGGCGGTTTAAATTTTGAAAGATTTTATAATTTTTGAAGATTCTGACTTTGACAAGAGAAAATTAGTTCTGATATTGTTTGCGGCTGTTCTTAGCAACCGCTATAGCAGCGCCAGATCGCGTACAACGGTCGCGACCCAAATCAATTATATATTTTGACGGGCTTTACAATCTAAATTTATTTCCTTTATCTATGATATTCTCTATGAAAAGTTACAAAAAGTACACTGTAAACAAAATAGAATCTTTAAAAAATCTCAATATATTTCGTAGATTTCACAGCACTTTCACACAAAATTCATTTATTAAACACTAAATAATAAGTACTCATTAATTATAAAATGGAGAAAATTTGCCCTGCGTTCTTCATTCCCTTAAAATAATTTTTGGTGTTCAATTATTTCAACTCTCTTAATTCTATTCTATATTAGTGATATTAAAAAAATATTTTTTCTGCAAACGTCAGTAAAAATGTAATTTTTAACGCATGCTGTCAGTGCCTAAAATGTGAAATTATGTCACTGATGGTAAAAGTCATTTACTTTTAGCACTAGTGCTAAAGCTAAACGTAAGTCACGTGATTTGCTTTTAACACTGAAGCGATAATATTACCATAACAATCATAAACTTCATAATTAATTTGATTTCAGAATGACATATTATGAATTATTCACCATATACACTAACGTAAAAAGTAATAATACCTTGATATATACGAGCATAAACTTGTTTGTAGAAAAAATAGTGTACGATATGTGTGCTAAAACTGATTTTATTTTGTTCGAAGGGATGGGACCCTGCCTTCGGGAAGGGATTTGCCTTCGGGGTCGTGTCCCAATAAGCTTCTCTTCTCGCAAAATAAAATAACACTTTTAGCTAGGTATGTCCCAAAAATAAAATAAACCGATATTTTGAATCGATTCAAGATCGGCCATAACAAGATCGATCCAGAAAAAAATCGGTAACAAAAGATCGATCGTATTAAATATCGATATTCGATTCTGAATGTATTGGTGTACTGGTATAATAAAAATACGATATAATCATAAAAAAATTAGATACATAAAAATCGTAAAACCGTTTATTAACACATTTAAAATTGAAACTGAATGACAGTCATCCCAAACTGAATCAGAGACACCCACAAACCGAGACATACTTGTAAAAATTAAAAATACTATGACAATGTTAAAATATAATTATTCGGCTTTTTGCATGCTTATGATGATTTTGACACAGATTATGTATCGGTAAATTCTGTAATTTTGATATATCGGTCGGTTGGAAAGAAGCTAAAATCAAAAAATATTCTGTTATCTAAAATATAAAAATATGGGAATCACCGACAAAAATCTGATCTGAAATTATTAGAGATGCACTGGAATCAAATATTCAAGCAAAACCAGAAACTAAAGTGTTTTTTTTATTTTAACACTAAGGAAGGAGCATAATGCTATCCATGTATTCATGCATGGTGGGCGGAAAAAGCTCTCTAGGGTGGGTATCCTTGACAGTTCTGTTTGACGATTCATTTGACACATTTGAATTTGATTTGAAATTTTGTGGATTTGTCAGTCTTTACGGAGCTTATTTTATGTTATTTATTATTTATTCTACTACTGATAGTTGTATAAAGGTAGTAAATCTAGATGGAAATTGTGGCAGAACTTAAATTAACAGTGACATTATCGCGATTTATCGAAAAAGACTCTAAAATAGTTGGTTGTGTAGCGTGCAGTAGATCTCGGCAAAAATTGAGTGAAATAATGGAACAACTTTTCGCTAGTAAATGACTATATAATATACATACGTGTAGTAAACCGATCATTTATGAAATTCACTTAAATTAACTAAATTATATATTTTCTTGCATTTTAGCTTTTATTTACTACTTGTCAAAGATCAGATGTCAAAGAATTTTGATACGTTAATTTGACTTACCTGCTTCAGTAGCGTATCGGATGTTTGTGTTAATAAATACTGATTATAACTTATCTATTTTTATTAGAATTATATATTTTTATAACAATTTTAATAATTACCAACATTTATTCACAACGTAAAACAAAATAACAAATTATTGAGTCTACCCCACGTCTATCCTATATCATAGTTTTACATTTTTTAAATAAAATTAGAACGGCACTGATAAACCGGAATTTAAGTCGGCCATATTTGAGGCCCATCGCGGTGTACCTAAGATTTTTGATATGCTCCTTCCTTAGTCTTCTTATTCAAAGATTTTAACAAATAAATAAACCTGTAAAAATGTATAAATAAAATCGATCTTTGATTTTGAAAAAAGATCGATTCTACCAAAAGATCGTTTGATAAAAATCGATCGATATTAATCGATATTTTGGGCAAAAAGATCGATCTTCGATTAAAATCGATTCGAATCGTGCATCCCTACTTTTAGCACTTATATCATAAATACCTATTTTCTACGATCGTGCAAAAAGTAGCTATTTTTTACACTATCTACTATGCCATTATTAATGAGAAGTTTAACTAAACAGAAAAGAATAATTGTACCTTGATTTTATTAATCCAAATATTATTAGCCGACCATACCAACAGGTATGGTAGGCTATTAAGATCGGCAAAAAAAAGTTTTTTAATTTCGCTCAAAATGAGTTATTTGGGTCATAAATGACCTAAATACAAAATATTTTCATGGTGTCTGTCTGTCTGTCCGTCTGCACCACGATAACTCAAAAACCGCTAAACCGATTTTAACCAAATTTGGCACAAAAATACTGTGGCACCCGAGAATCTGGCCATTAGTTTTTGGTGGGGGTGGCGGGTTGGTAAGGGGATATGGGAGGGGGTTAAAAATTTAAAAAAATCGTAACTCCAAAATTACAGTAGCTAGCGAAACGCGGTTTTCAATTTAAGATTAGGAATAATATTTGCAACAAAATTTGTAATAACATCAAAATCAGTCAAAGTCGCAGTTTTTGAGATAAAAAAAAATTGGAAAAATTCCTTTACTTTGAAACTAAAAGAACTGACTACCAACTTTTTTTTAACATATTTTAGTATGGGCGGCTATACGTGCCTCCCGGCGTCAATTTTTTTTATATTAATATGGACACTTCGCAGCAACATTCCGGAAAAGAGTTTTAAGTAAAGAACAAGAAGAGAGTGAAAGAGGACTCTACGAGCAGAAATGAAAATAAAATTTAAAATCTTACTGGAAATGAAGTTTGTCCATCAATTGCCTTAGTGAATTGTTCAAACTGCGACATTAAAATTAAAATGAACTCAAAAAAGTTATTAAAAAATATTTGTTTATAGCGTCATTGTTAGTGGTAATATTATTCTGTGAATTATTGTAAAAACTTTTTAATAAACATTTAAATAAGAATTTCAATTCGATCGTAGAAAAAATGTTGCGTGCAACATGTGCAAAAAATTGAAATTCTTATTTAAATGTTTATTAAAACCCTCAACTGGGGTGGTAAATTTTTGTAACGCTTATGGCGTGCGTGCAATTTTTTTTTCTGGTTTCTGGAATTTTCTAAAGAATTCTGTAATTTTCTTTTACTTTCTGTCGAATTCGCCAGGTTCCTCAATGCACGTTGTGGTTATGCAACCAGTAATACACCTTGACCTTAACATTGCCCCCTTCTCAAATTTGATCGTCCCGATCAAGGTTTCCTGTCTGGTATCTCTTCAATCCATCGAGATGAACTACTTTCATCTTACTTCTAGGGCTGCGCTGAATCCGGTACACAACATCATTTATCCTCTTGATGACTGTATAAGGACCTTCCCATGCTGGAGTTAACTTTGGGGACCTTCCTTTCTTGCGCTGTGGGTTATACAACCATACCCTATCGTCCTGTCGAAATCCCGTAGAATTAGCTCTGAGGTCGTAACGAGCTTTCATCCGGTCACTGGCTAGCGTAACCTTACTTCTCACGGCCTTATGAATTCCCAATAACCTTTCCTTCAATTCATCCGTTATGGAGATGAAACAACCTGAAGGTCAAATAGCACGATGGCTCGAGAAGCTCCAGCAGTATCACTTTACCATCCAACATCGTGCTGGAAAGATGCATGGTAACGCAGACGGATTATCCAGAAGACCCTGTCAAATCGATTGTAAGCACTGCTGTAAAACGGAACAACGCGAAGGCACTGTTATGATAAGGAGTTTTAAGCTTGGAACCGATGAACAGTGGACGACGACACAATTGAGGAACGACCAAATGGAAGATCCAGACATCGGAGCAATACTACGGCTCAAGGAAGGTAACGGCGAGAGACCACCGTGGCAGGATATTGCGGACAGAGGGCTCGTTTTCAAAGCTCTCTGGGCTCAGTGGAATTCACTGGTTATTGAGAATGGATTGTTAAAGCGCATGTGGGAAAGTGCGAATGGCAGGACAGTAACAACTCAGTTACTGGTACCAAGGAAGAAAGTTACCCAGGTATTGGAAGAAATCCCGCTGGACCCCACCACGCCAGTTGAGGGTTAAACATTTTTATAGTAATTCACAGAATAATGTTACTACTAACAATGACACATTTATTTTTTTTAATAGTTTTTTTTGAGTTCATTTTCATTTAATGTCGCAGTTTAAAAAATTTACTAAAGTAATTGATGGACAAACTTCATTTCCAGTAGTATTTTGAATTTTATTTTTATTTCTTCTCGTGGAGGTCTCGGGTTCTTGTTCTTCACTTAAAACTCTTTTCCGGAATGTTGCCTGCGAAGTGCGAGGTGTCCAGTAGGTACTGGTACTTGATTTATCTTCCAGGATTTGACAAATTTTTACAAAAATTTAAAAAAAAATTCTCTTTGCATAGTTAAAGTCGTCATTAATAATATCAAGTTGTTTTTTGTACTAGTGCAAAAAAATAAGTTACTCTTTGCACTAGTGTAAAAAATTTGATTTTTAATATAGTAGATAGTGTAAAAATAGCTACTTTTTACACGATCGTAGAAAAATAACTATTTTTTATTATTTTTGGCAGTAATAACGCCAATTTGACAGTAAAGAATTGAATTTGAGGGTGAAGTTATTTGTCATTCCAATGAGTACCAGACATATAAACATAAATTATTTTCAACAAAACTGCAAACCTTGAATGTACATAACTTTTTCTAATACAGTTAATGCTAATATAGGATCTGCATTTGCCGCACATGGATCGTGCACATTTGATTCATGAAATTTTTGTTTTTGTCATTTCTTCATTGACATATGGTTGTCATATACTACATCTCTTTCTTTTTTTGTATTGTTTATTCAATTTTCTCTCTTCTATAAGTAAGAGATTCAGAATGAGATTCGGAGTTATGGTTACTCTTCGGAGAAAAATCAATGTCTCGATGGTCTTCATCTCACTTAAGCCTTTTAAGTTCATCAAACCACTCAATTAATGCTTCCTCAAAATTAGCGTCCCAGTGAGGCACACTTTTTAGACTACCCACCATCATAATAATGTAACATTCTTGGCGTGGTGGTGCCACACAGACCCCAATGAAACTTTAGCCCCCGCTGCGCTGGAAGGAACAATACTTGACAAAATCAAGTGCGCCTTTAACAGTTGCACATTGGTACCCTAACTTAAAGGTAAATGGCGCGGCGAGGCCTAATTCTTAAACGTAAACATTTTACAGAGGTTTAAATAGTGCTTGGGGTCCGCTGGACCCCACCACGCCAGTTGAGGGTTAAACATTTTTATAGTAATTCACAGAATAATGTTACTACTAACAATGACACATTTATTTTTTTTAATAATTTTTTTTTGAGTTCATTTTGACTTAATGTCGCAGTTTGAAAAATTTACTAAAGTAATTGATGGACAAACTTCATTTCCAATAGTATTTTGAATTTTATTCCTCCTGGAGGTCTCGGGTTCTTGTTCTTCACTTAAAACTCTTTTCCGGAACGTTGCCTGCGAAGTGCGAGGTGTCCAATAGGTACTGGTACTTGATTTATCTTCCAGGATTTGACAAATTTTTACAAAAATTTAAAAAAAATTCTCTTTACATAGTTAAAGTCGTCATTAATAATATCAAGTTGTTTTTTGTACTAGTGCAAAAAAATAAGTTACTCTTTGCACTAGTGTAAAAAAATTGATTTTTAATATAGTAGATAGTGTAAAAATAGCTACTCTTTACACGATCGTAGAAAAATAACTATTTCTTATTATTTTTGACAATAATAACGTCAATTTGACAGTAAAGAATTGAATTTGAAGGTGAAGATATTTATCATTCCAATGAGTACCAGACTATATTTTTTCAATAAATTTAGTATCTTTCATAACTTCAAAAGGCATTCGTAGAAGCTATTGAAAACGAATAAATTGCTTCATTTTAAGGAGTTCTTTAAATAAATTCAAACACATTTTTCTGTAAAATAAAATGGAAAAACCTTATTCATCATTTCACTTCATCATTTTTCATTTCATCACTTTGTTTATGGTTCTGTTGCAGTGGCAATTTACAGAGCGACTGTTTTAGTGTATTATATCGGGTGCTTCTCAAAAGTGGCTTACCCCTATAACTTTTTTATTTTTTCAGACAAAAAAACGAGATTTGGTTTAGCATATGACATAAATTAGGACTTATTGACGTATTCAGTTGTTTTTGACTACAACTTTTGATTTTTAAATAGCACCCTCGGCATTTTTCTACTTTATTCGATAGAAGATGACATTCTGAATAGAATGACATATCATATGTCAACTTTTGACATTTTTGATTAAAACAAAATTGTATTTTAAATTTCAATCTAGAGTGCCATGGCTGTGTTAAAAACACTAATTTTTAATCAAGGAGCCTTGGGAAAATAGATTTGATCGTCTAATGTTTTTAGTGTCTTATCCTGGCCGGTTAAAATATGCTCAAATCGTATTTTTAATCATATCTCAATTTTTTCAAATTGAACGAGGGTGGCTCATTAGCATATGAAAAAAGCATTTATTTACGAATATATTTGGTACAACACACTTGGTATTATTATTGAGTCAAATTGTCGTTATGAATCGCACGTTGCAATTTTAAATAAACCATATTCAAAAACGTCAAAAGTTTACATATGATATGTCATTCTATTCAGAGTGTCATTTTCTATCGAATAAAGTAACACAATACTGAGGTGAAATTGTAACATCGGTTCATAACGGCAATTTGACTCGAAATACCAAGTGTGTGGTACCAAATTATTCGTAAAAAATGCTTTTTACAAATATGCTAGTAAGTCATCCTCGTTCCATTTGAAAAAATTGAAATATGATTAAAAATACAATTTAGGGATCTTTTAACCAGTCAGGACAAGACACGAAAAACATTAAATGATCAAATATATTTTCCAAGGCTCCTAGATAAAAAATTAGTATTCTTAAATTGTTTTTAGGTGAGAGATAGGCGGAACTTTATAGAAACATATGGAACTATATTGTCACAAAATGCCTGATTGTCCGACTTTTTGGGTGTTCAAAGTAACTTTCTAGTTCCAGTAGTTACCATAGTGTACAAAATTTAAATACATTTAAGAATAATAAGGTTCCAAAGTAGTAACCGATACTACAAAGTAACTTTTGGGTAGTAACAACTTAATCACTGGAAGTAACGGATCTTTTAAAGTAAAAAATGGGTAGTCCCTGCTACTTCATAGGGAAGAGCCTAACTTTATCGTAGCGAAGTGTGCGTCAGCCATTTTTTACTCTCAGAAATTTTTTAATTAAATTTATTTGTTAATATATTTTCATTTTTTCTTTATTTTCCCAAGTTTTATATTGCTTTAAGCATTTATTTTTTCAATTAGAACTCGAACACACTTTCGTGCATTACGAAATATTATTTTTAGTATTTTTGATATTATTTTTTGTCCTTAAATATCTACAAAATTGAATTAATTCGAAGGCGCCTTAAAATATTTCCATCTAACTCGGTAATATTTGTCAGTAAAGTGATGTGCGTTATAATATTAGTCCGGGAAGTGTCCGAAATACGGGATTAAAAACCATAATTTTCCTCATAAACATAAAACGCCATTATTAACTTAACTTTAACATGGCCATGCACCGCGGCTGTCATATTATATTATTATTTCATTTCAAAACGTTTTTTAAAAGTAGAGGTCGCTAGAAGAATGTTTTGCTACTATATAGTAGCAGTTACCAGGCGGCTACGTACTACTCTACTACTCTTTCACTTTATAGTTCCGAAATATAGTGGCAGCGTTAGTCCCTGGGACCACCCGGTATACTACCCAGTTACCCTTAATTCTTCCCCATTTTAGTAACAGTTACGTGGCGGCTACGTGGCGGCAACGTAGCCGTCGATAGTGGCAGTCTACTTGATGGTCGCTTTTGTAGTCCCAGGAACGTACCTGCTACTATCTGTGTTGCTTGGGAATTTCTTGTCTTGTCTTGAAATATTTTCAAGAATTAAACAAAAATCTTGTCTTGACCATTTCTTGAGAGTTGATTTCCTGTCTTGATTCAAGAAATCTTGAAATTTCTTTATATCTTGACAAAAGGGGAACCCTCGTTTAAAATTCGTTTATTAAAGGGGAACCCTCTGTTTAAAAGTCGCGGTGAGATTGGTTAATGTGATGTTTATGCTTTATGCCTTAAATCGAGGGTCAGGCATCTAATTTTCAAAAAATTCAAAAATTTTGGGCTGATTATACTACATACAGTAGCCAAAATTATCAGATTTATACATAATTGTGTTAATTATTATTATTATTAGCTACATACAGTAGCCAAAATTATCAGATTTATACATAATTTTGTTAATTATTATTATTATTATCTAACATTAAAATGATTGTGATGGTTCGTTGAGCAGCAAATCTGAACCATTCGTAATTGAATCTGGTTCAGAATACCTGCCACCTCAGACACCTGGACGTAGAAGTTTAATTAGTGACTTTGACGGTAGTGACGGTGATAATACTACTACAGATAACAGCAGTCAAAATATCAATGATAAAAGCTACTCTACTTCAGTGGCGTACATTAAAATGTATTATTTTTTTATTTTAAGTTTTACGTTAATTCAAAAAGTCTGTATGCCACTGAAGTCGACCCGCTTTGCAAAGTTTTTTTTATTCTAATATCGTAGGCCATAACATATCCAAAAAATTATAAAAAAAAACATTTAAAAATTAAAAGATTATTAGGCATTAAAAAAGGTTCCAATTAAATTTGGCCCACAGTATGCCAATTTTGGACATCCGACTTTGGACGTACTTATGCCAACTTTGGACATTGGACATCCGACAAAATGCTGCTTCGTACAAATATTTTTTGCTTAATAATTTTTTTATCCATCAATTAATGGATATTCATATAATATAAAATATACCTAAGTAAATGAGCATTTCTTTTTTATTTTATACTTTCAAGAAATTTCAAGATTTTCTTGATTTCTTGTCAAGAAATCTTGATCTTGAGAAGTAATTTCTTGTCTTGATATTGTGTTGAAATCAAGACAAGATCAAGACAAGATCAAGAAGTTGTCAAGAAAATGACGACTCCTAGAAAATATACAGGATATGATATCGATTTTAGAAAATATCATCCGAGCCGTAAATTTCGTGCAATAAATAAAAAGAAATAAACGTCTCAGAAACATTTGTTTCTATATTTTAAAATTTTTATCGCACGAAATATGTATAGAAAATACTTAGACGACAATTATTGACACTATGATACACAACGAACGCAGTGACACCAATGCTTACTGGTCGAATATTCAACCGCTTACGTTAACCTTTCGCGCCAATTCGGCCAACGTAAAGATATATAGCTGATTAAATGGCCAAGGCGCGCATAGAAATAAGCATAGAAAACAACCTCGGCGATAAAACACTTCCACGCAACTGATTAGTTGGTTAAATTAAAGTGGTCGATTTAACGACCATCCACCTATATAGAGTTAAGGAAAAAATATCTTTTAAATGAAAATTCTTTACGCGCGCTGAGAGTGAAAACTCAAGGCAGTGACACACGAGTCAGCGAGATGACACGCGAGACAAAAAGTGAAAACGATCGAAAAAGTGGTAAGCCAATGAGGAAGTTAAGATGGGCTTTGGAGCGTCGAAACTCGGGCCCTATGTGAGCTAGAGGGCTGAAACTCGGAATGTGGATGGGGCTCAAAAAGTACGAGACGTCTCACTGTGACAGTAAGTTTTGACGTAAGAAACGTCAAAAGTTGATGTCGTTCGATCGCGACTAAATATGGTGGGCAGGTTATGTGAGCGACGTTGCACACGGCTCCACCCTGCAAAATTGGATACGATGTTTCGTTTACACCTTCATCAGGGTGGGACTAAGGATTTGATATACAAGAAAAATATGACTGAAAAAAATATTTTATAGATATAATTATCAAAATTTAAAACTTATAAATTATATACATACAAGGTGAGTCTTAAATAAGTTGTAATTTTTTTAGAGGTTAGGTTAGTATATTTCGACTCCAGAAACACGATTTTATTATGAAGTTTTTTTGCGAAAATTTTTTTTGAAAATTTGGAAAATTTTTTGGAGTTTTTTAGTTTTTAACATAGATAGTAGGTTAAATTTAAAAGAAAAAAATCCTAAAAAGATCCTGTGGTTCTCAAAATTTAAGCAAAAAACATTTTTTTTTTGGAAATTTACAAAGTAAAATAACTCGATTATATTGGATTTATTTGAAAAACGGAGCCCTGAAAATATTTGCACTTATTTAAGACTCACCCTGTATATTATGCCGCAACAACTCATAAGCATATTTTTCAACGCTTCGTAAGAATGATGGGGTCCTGACTGCCGATTCAGTAACTAGACCAATATTACTTCAGTTGTGAATTGTAATGGTGGCGATTTGCAATTTTCTTGCAAATGTGATTTTGATTTAAACTTTGACTGCTATTTGAACTGCACACCATATGTGTACCGATAGACTGAAAAAAGCAGTGTTGGGATGGTAAATCGCAACTGAAGCAATCAATATTAGATGCCTAAAAATCCAAAGTTGGCAGATAGATGTTTCAATCGCAAATCGCAGTTTACTATGAAAAACGATCGCAGCGAGGGTGGACCCTAGACCCTCGCTTATCGTCCTTTATAACCCACAAGCTACCACTAATGTAAAATAATTATGAGATAAGTTAATTCTATATATTTTACAAGCTGTATCGAGTTGAATATTGAATAAGTAGCGGGACCAGACTGAAGTCTAATACCTCACGCGTTTGATTTGATAATTGTAAAAATTACCTTCCTGCCGGCTTTATTATTGTGCAAATTCATCAGGCTCCTCTCGTCCCCATCGAACTCCCTCGCGTCCATGAACTTCCTTGCCCACCTGGTGCCGAAATCAACGTCGGCGCTGCAACCGCCCCATTTCCAGCCGTGGGGCGCCGGCTCCTTGTGTCTGGAGGGGCTCTGGCAGCCACAGGACGAGATGTTGCCCCGGGAACAAGCTGCGGTGATGGCGAAGGTGACGCCGGCACTGCTGATGGCATAGGTGAAGGCGGCCTCTCGGGAACCTGGAAAGAATATAGATATTTATTAAATATTAACAAGTAACATACCTGTTAAAATCTTTGAATAAAAAGACTAAGGAATGTGTATAGTGCTATTCATGTATTCATGCATTGTAGACGGAATCGACATCATAGGTCTCCATCCTTGACAGTTCTGTTTGACCTTTCAGTTGAAACATTTGAATTTGATTTGATTTTTTTTGGATTTGTTTTATCTTTACTGAGCTTTGTTCTATGTTATTTATTATTAATTCAACAATTATTGATCTTGTATAGAAGTAGTAAATATAGAAGGTAATTGTGTCAGAACTTAAATTAACAGGGACATTATTGCGATTTATCGAAAAAGGCTGTAAAATGGTTGTGAAACATGCAGGGCCGGCAGAAGGGAAATATTGAGACCGGGCGAGTACCATAACTGGCGCCCCCCCCCCCTTTTAGAAGTTATTATAACTCTCTTTTTCCTTCAATACTATACTTTAACTACAACTAAGCATTATTATCCTACTTTAACAAAAAAAATTACTTAAAGATACTTCAAAATTCTTCTCTTCGTTCAATCTTATTCTATACGGTTGTTGTTTTTTCTACAACGGGTGCATCTGAAAAATGACTCACCCCTATAACTTTTTTTTTAGATAAAAAATCGCGATTTGGTATGTTACTATATGACATAAATTAGCCTTGATTGACGTATTCAACATTTTCGCTTAATAAATCGTATTTTAAATTTCTAATCTAGAGTGCCATGATTGTTTTAAAAACACTGATTTATTAATTTAAACAAGGAGCCTTGGAAAAATAGATTTGATCGTCTAATGTTTTTCGTGTCTTGCCCAGGCCGGTTAAAAGATGCCCAAATCGTATTTTTAATAATATCTTAATTTTTTCAAATGGAACAAGGGTGGCTCATTCAAACCAACCACACAAATCAAACCACACACCTGGTATTTCGAGTCAAATTGTTACAAATTGTTAGCCGTTATGAACCGCATGTTACAATTTCAAATAAGGCATATGCAAAAATGTCAAAACTTGATATATGATATGTCATTCCATTCAAAGTGTAATTTTCTATCGCATAAAGTAGAAATATACTAAGGGTACTATTTAAAAATCCAAAGTTGTAGTAATTTCCGGTGAAATTGGAAGTGACCAAAAACAACTGAATATCTCAATTATTAATCCTAATTTATGTCGTATACTAACATACCAAATCTCTTTTTTTCATCTGAAAAGATAAACAAGTTATAGGGGTGAGCCACTTTTGAGACGCACCCGGTATATATAGCTATAAGAAGTATAATTCCAATTTCGGCAGTCTCGTTCTGGTATAAGTGATCTTTGAAAACATTAGTATTTAGTTGCAAGCAGTTGCATTATTTTTCTATAAGAATTTAAAAAAAAAATTTCTTTCCTTTTCACAATCAATTATTATGTGCAGAATCAGTATACAGGGTGGCCCATCGAAAACGTGCCGCAAGGCATAACGGCCAGGGTCATTTTTTTCAGAAAATTCAAAAACACGTCAATTTTATTTGTGAGGGGGACAACTTTTACCCCAAAAATGATTGCAAAATCTTCAACCCTCTAAGCGGTGGTGCCATCCCCCAACTTTTTTCAAATAGGAAGGGGGGTCAAGTGGTACCACAATGAAAAAGGCTTTTTATTCTCTATACTTTCCTGCTTCGTTTTTGAAAATCGGTCGAGTCATTGAGAAAATATGAAGGATTGAAATTTGAAAAGTTTATTTAAACATTTATCAGAGTAAATGATAAGGATAAATTCCTTCGACCAATTTGCTGTTTTTTCTTATTATTTCTAGATGTTTACGCATTTTTTCACTTGCCACAAGGTTGAACGATCAGGTGCGGCAGTTGCTAGATAACTCTTCTCAATATCGTTAAACTTTTTAACAATTATGGTGTACTCACTTGCAGAAAAAGTGGACATAATCGAACTTTATTTTAAAAATAATGAATGTAGCAATCGGGTACCGCAGATATTCAATGAATGTCATCCTGAAAAACACCTTTATGGCAAAATTGTTCGCGAGTTAGTAGCAAAATTTCGCGAAACTGGTTCCGTTAGGAATAAAAAGAGGTAGAGGGAAAACCCTGTAGTAAATGAAGCTATGGAGGTATTTGTATTGGGCCAAGTTGCCATGGATAGTAGTACCGCAGATATTCAATGAATGCCATCCTGAAAAACACCTTTATGGCAAAATTGTTCGCGAGTTAGTAGCAAAATTTCGCGAAACTGGTTCCGTTATGAATAAAAAGAGGCAGAGGGAAAACCCTGTAGTAAATGAAGCTATGGAGGTATTCGTATTGGGCCAAGTTGCCATGGATAGTACGCTGAGTACAAAAAAATTAGCCAATGCAAAATTAGCCGGCGTGAATCGTACCAGTGTCCAAAGGATATTAAAAAAACACAAGTTCCACCCGTACAAAATTCAGTTGGTACAAGAACTCAACGAAGACGATTTTGATCGTCGCTTGCAATTTTGTGAAACTGTGAGTGAACGAGTGGCGAATGATAATAATTTCCTATTTAATGTGTGTTTTTCGGATGAGTGTACTTTCTTTTTGTACGGTGTAGTTAATCGGCATAACTGTCGGTACTGGGCTGAGGGGTTCTTCACGAGGTGCACACACAAAACCCTCAGAAATTGTACGTGTGGGCTGGTATTTTTGGAAATTCTATTTTAGGTTAAACTGACGATATTGAGAAGAACTTCAACGCACAAGTCACAGAACAGCTATCTAGCAACTGCCGCACCTGATCGTTCAACCTTGTGGCAAGTGAAAAAATGCGTAAATATCTAGAAATAATAATCATCATTTACTCTGATTAATGTTTAAATAAACTCTTTTCAAATTTCAATCCTTCATATTTTCTCAATGACTCGACCGATTTTCAAAAACGAAGCGGAAAAGTATAGAGAATAAAAAGCTCTTTTCATTGCGGTACCACTTGACCCCCTTCCCATTTGAAAAAAGTTGAGGGATGACACCCCCGCTTAGAGTGTTGAAGATTTTGCAATCATTTTTGGGGCAAAAGGTCTCCTCACAAACAAAATTGACGTATTTTTGGATTTTTTGAAAAAAAAATATCCTGGCCGTTATGCCTTGCGGAACGTTTTCGATGGGCCACCCTGTATGTATGATCAGACAGTTTTGTCGGCTCCAAAATGAGGATCAGTCTTTGTGAGAAATTTTTCTTTGTGTAATTTCTCTAATGAGAAAATTCTACGATTCTGTTACCATTTTCCATGCATTTCCATATGCACTCCGGAACAATCTAAACCACCAAAAGATATCTTTTCCCACTAGTGTTAATAAATTAATTTAATTAATGAGGCAAACTGATAAGCTTTTTTTGATAATAAGGATATCGGGATCCTCTTCAGCTTTTTTCGAATGAATTCTGAAAAATTTTTGCCTCATATAATCTTAGGGCATCAGCCATTAATAACAAATAACGGTTGTGGGTAGTAGAAAAAGTGCGATTTTGAGCGGTCAGTCTAAAATTGTCAATTTTGCTGACCCAGAATTATAGAAAGAAGGGTTATTTAAGTTGATAGTTTTTGAGTTATAAGTAAAATACCACGAACAAATCAAATTTATATTGTTTTATTTTATTTTGTTTAAGATTTTTCCACTAAAATGAATTCGCAAATCTCAGTTTCGAATAGAGCACCCAAAAAACATATTCATAGAAAAGAAGAAATCAAAACTATCCCAAAGCTTTCGTGCTTTCGATTTTTTTGAGCATAATTTCAGTAAACTATAATACCGATTAATATCGGTACTATCAATTTCCACATTAAATTAGCAATTATCATACCCACATAGGCATAAGGAAGAAATATCTGACTAAACATTATAAACACTACTATATCCTAGACGTATCCTATTATAGTTTACTGAAATTATGCTCAAAAAAAATCCTTAGCACGAAAGCTTTGGGATAGTTTTGATTTCTTCTTTTCTATGATGTATATCAATAATTATATTGATCTGGTTTGTCATTACTATTTGTTTAGATTACTGTTTTTAAATATTTTATTTGCCGTCGTGGCGCCCCTTCCGCCGGCCCTGGAAACATGCGGTAGATATCAGTCAAAAATCTAGGGAAATAATGGAACTTTTCACCGATAAGTTACTATATAATATCATCATCATCATTTTCAGCTTATTCAAGCATTTCCAATCATAGTGTTGTAGCCTCCCATACATATTTAAATACTCTTTTTGTAGTTGGGCCCATTGGTTGTCTATTGTTGGCTATGCGGGTCCAAGTTATTACCCTGCTAATTTTCTAATATCATGGTCCCATCTCAGGTTCGGTCTTCTTCACGGTCCATATTCGGACCTTCTTCACAGACTATATTCCTTATAGGTTCCATGCTGTAATTTTTTGTGGTCCATCTGTTGTCCGTCCTTCTTGCGAGGTGAGTGATTTGACTCTGTGATTGACTCTGGTGCCCAGTGCCACTTGAGTGATTTGACTCTCGGGGATGACATCGATTTCCTGGGTCTTTTGTCGTATTCACTCTATTCTTTTACGGTTTCTCTTGCTTATTCCCAGCATATTTCTATTGAGCGTTGTACAACCTGCAGTTTCCTTACGATGTCCGTTTTAAGTATCCAGGTTTTCCATGCATAGGTCATCACTGGTAGTACACATTGGTAGAATGTTTTCTTCTTTAGTTAAAGTGGCATTCTACATTTGAATATGATTGAGTTTCTTCTATATCTGGCAAACACACTGGCCACCTCCTTTCGTTGATACCAACTTCTTCTAGGTATTGCGTGATACACATTGTCACCTCTTCATGTTAAAAAATAATATCAAAAAGTAATGATTGAGAAAGTTGTAAATTGTTGGTGGCAAGTATAGAAGCAAGAAGATATATGGTTTATTTAATTATATATAAATAAATAAAATTTACAGAAGAATATAATAATTTTTTGTACATCTATGTAGTACATACATTTAATAATTTTGATAAGAATATAAAAACAAGAATAGGTAATTGGGTAAATATTTAATTTATTGTTATTTTTATTATAACTCAAAAGTTTAAATTTGTTAACGTATAATAATTAACGTTCTAAAGGAGTCAGTAAGTGCATTGCATGTTAAAAACTCTTAAGTCTCATGTTGCGTGACTAAAATAATATTATAAGTCCATTAAAAACCTGATCGTATATTTTCAAATAAATGATATACTACAATTAAAAATCTTTAATCAAACACCTACAATATTTACGGACTTATAAACACTAATTTTAAATTAAATTCATTATTTTTTTATGAAAATATTGATGAGGGCTCTACCTACTCACTTTTGCTTAGTAACCCAGTTCTAACATACCAGTATGGCAAGATTCTTATTATAAGAGAGTTTATTCAAGTTAAACACCTTTTGTAAAAGTTAATAAAGCTAGTAACAACTTTTTTTGGTAACAATTACACAATACCTTAATTAGGAATATACAGGGTTACAGTTGAGGGTTGGAACCTTTGGTGTTACACAGCAAAATAAAAACACTAAAAGTGTTTTGGTGTATTGTGGTGATTTAGTGTTTTTATTTTGCAATATACAGGGTGCTACAAATTCGGGGTACGAGCATGGGTATCTCGATAACCGTAATAGATACAAACATTTAAAGAAGGCGTCCATTCTTCTCAAAGAGACCTGGTTTTAATTAAAAAGAAGTATAAAGATTGATTCTCACTATTCCTTCCGTTTCCATTCCATATGCGTTCCGTATTTTTTATTGTATCGACGCTCTACGTCAGCTTCCGTTCCGTATCAGTTCCATACTTTTTATTTTAGAATTTATATCATTACGAAAGTTTTATTTTAAAAAAATATATCTTTTGAAAAATGTAATAGATTTAATTAATAGGTGAAAGAATAAATAAATATCAGCAAAATGGTAACAAAGCTGGTACAGATGTAAGAACTTGACAACGCTGTTTCCGATACGCTTCAGTCCGTCTGCCAAAAAAATGCATGGAAGGAAAGAATATGGAACGGAAGGGAAACGGAATTTTAGAATTTTTTTAGAATTCAATCCATCCGCAACCTGGAATCAAAATCTTGCAATGGTCTAAGACACTCGAAGAAGTTTCTGAGGGCTTATGATCAAGAAAAATCACAGATCTTCCTGGGTCTGAGTAAGAACAATCTTCGGATTGTCACGGGGTTTTTAACAGGACACTGTCTCCTCAATGAACACCTCAGTAGATTGAAACTAAGAAGAAACGGCGAATGCAGATTCTGTGGGGAAGATGGTGAAACACCAGTACACCTCATCACTGTGTGCGCCGAGACGACAACCATTCGTGCCATGAATTTTGGTACGACTGATATTGGAGATGGAGAACTACCCTCTATAAAACCGTCCCAGATACTGGCTTTTGTCAAAGCCCTGGGACTGTATGATCAGTTATGATTCAAGAAAGGGGGACACAATGGATCTGTAAGGTCGAAGTGATTAACCCCCCTCCCACTCATTCTAAATTCTAAAAAATTCTAAGGGAAACGGAACGGCTAGTGTGCATTGTCCTATTCATTTACATGATTTAATATATATTTTATGTAAACGGAAGGGAAACGGAAGGGAGCTGATATGGCAGGTATAGTGAGAATCGACTTTTTAAAAGTGACAAGACCGAGACTTTGAGTCATTATTAAATTAAAAAAAAGACTCAAAAACCGAGATTTTGAGTCATTATTAAATTAAACGTTGAGACCGAGACTTTGAGTCTTTTTATACTTCTTTTTAAGATACAAACATGGTTAAATTGGGGCAAAGTTGAGCCTTTGGGATGTTTACCCTAAGATGCCATCAAAAAAGTTACTTATACTTTTTTGTTTTGGGTACCTTAACAGCAATAAAACTATTTAATTATTATTTAAAATAATTTCAAGTCCAACTCTGGTTTTTAAATTATTTAATTTGATTGAGTATATTCTTCGCAACAATATTTATCAGCGCTAATTAACATTGAATAAGGAAAATCAAGCGAATTGGAAGATTCAAATAAATAATCAGGTCAGCAATTTAGAGATATTATTTTAAACTTTTTTATTGTGAATTTAAAATCTCAGTGTGCGACTTGTGCGATCTAATAATACGCATAATATTAATCGTAGTTTGGTTGTGATTTATGGGATACAAACCTCGGAATTCATTTACTGTGAACGAATTTTTATAAAACTTTTTGCATTGTATTGTTAATAAGATATATTACAAAGTTTACCCATTTAAATTCCTTGCTTTCACTTTAGCATTTAAATAAACACACATGCATACATACAAGATGGCTCCATATTCCGCAAAAGCTCTGTATCAGGATTCCTATTTGAGATTTTTACTCCAAACCTTTTACAAAATATGTGTTTAATGGTAGTTCACATCTCAAAAATACTTCAACAGGGTGAGTCAAATATATATCTATATTTGTTTAGTTCAGTGAATTTGCTATAAAATTCCGGTTCCAAAAATACCTTAATACCATAGAGTATACTAAGTGGTTTTTGAATTATGACTACAACCATGAGGACGTCAATCTAGACGTCCAGGAACCTTCGTATGAGAACTTCTAATCGAGTCTAGAATCTAAGAATCTAAGAATCTAAGATCTAAGAATCCTCCATTTGTCAGCTTTTCAAATTGATAATGAATTGTGTTTAAGAAACGTACATATTAACTAACGGACTATAAGAAGAAGATTAAATGAAGCAAATCTTATGCTTCGGGACCAGAACTTACTAGATGTGTTGACTAGACCCAAAAGTAAAGGCATGGTCTTATGTAAAAATTACGAAAAAATGCAAAGCGAATATTTGCAACAAAAATAAAGCTAATGAGATGAGCCAAAAAACAAACCATCGAGAAAGGATGTATCTAGATGATAAAATGATTTTTAAATTTTTGGCCATACTCCACAGGGTGTTTCAAACTTTCACCATAATATCAACATTTTGTTTTCCCTATTATAATTAACAGATGGGGAGTTTTATTTTTAATTTAGAAAAAGATACTAAAAAGTCAAGTAATTTGGCTGCACACTGCTTAAAAAATCATCAAAATTGGCCCATTAAAACAAAATATATTAACCTTCAAAATACATCAAAGTTTTCAAGGTGGCCGTTTTTCGTGCCGGTGAATGTATTTCAAAAACTATACATTTTAATCATATACTTTTCTAATGAAACAAACCTTTATTTTTTTACTAGAATCCAAAAATCAATTAATATATAGGGTATTCCATTACAAAAACACAACTTTGATGTGTAACTTTTTTGGGGACACCCTGTAGAACTCTACATAATTTTAGAAAATGCTTTAAATTAACTTACAAAAGCTCACAAGATTTCACTTCAATACAAACTTTTGTTCTCCTTGCAAAAACCGCGTCGTATATGTCGCACCACCCTGTATAATTCGATTTCAATCAAAATTTCAATGATTAGGATATAAGCAGAATAGGTATAGATTATGCATTAGATTTATTTACTTCAATAAATTTACTTAGAAAAAGAATTAAAAAAATCAAAATATTAAAAACGAAATAACTAAGAATTTACTAAAATTACTAAAATAAAAAAATAAAAACAATAAACCAAAGTTTTTGATAAAATATCTGGATAGGTTAATATTACGTACCTAATACTAGCCTGAGCACATATATTAAAATAATATCTACCTATATTTTAAAACTACAACCTAAAATCTGTTTGGGTGTTTTCAATTAACTTATAGTCTGTCCAACGACAAGATCTCTGACAGTGATAGATGTGTCTGTCATTTTAATTTCAAAGTAATTTATTTTATTTTACAAAGAAATAAGTTGGTACAACTGGAACGCATAGGAGGAAATTAATATATTTAAAATTTGACTGATAACTGATTACTTCAAAATATTGTGAAAAAAATCTGTATAAAACTGAAAAAATGTAATCGAGTTATTTTATTAAAAAAACGGTACACCACATACCAAAAAAATATAAAAAAGAACTATTTCTTACTTTGAAGCTCCAAGAAAATTCCCGTATTTATTATTATATTTATCAATATAACTTATGTACAAATACGAATTTGTAATATTCCACAGGAATTAATAAAACAACACAAATAAAATAAACTATTTTATTAATATTAACACTTACCAAATTTTATACCTTAAAGGTTGATTCATTAACTTTATTCTTAATTTTTTAAACCAGTACCCTTTGATATTATTTTTCTACAGTACTAAAATCCATTATTTACCTATCGTGTGATGTCGATATTTTACAGCTAATAATATGTTTAGGACGATCCTTGTAGCATAGTAGTATGATCCTTGTAGTGTATAAAACTTTCTTCCTGGGCAGCGAGTATTAACAATAAACTATGCTCTGGGTCTACAGTTAATTTTCTCTCGATTTTTCCTCCACTTGACTTCAAAAGACACGTACACACGTAATAACACGAATCAAAATGCATCATCTTCCAAAACGCAGATATTTGACATAGGTTGACATAAAATTATAACCTATAATTTGGCACGACTTTGAGAAGCCTCAAAAATCTAAAGGCGAGTTCATACGCATCGGCGTCCGCTTCTCGTTCATCGTTCCGTCAAACCAATAAAATTGAAATATGATCTGTCATTTTTGAAATAAACCAATAAAACTGGTTAAAAACAACAAGAGACGACGCATGACGGATTTATATTTAAACACATCCATAGTTAACTTAAAAAATATTAGAGTTTTGATTAAAGTTTTTTTAGTAAAATAAATAGATTGGTATGGGACGTCATCTGCTTTTCTTCTGTCATTGTCTGTCGAAATCTTACCTGAGAAAAAAAAACAGAGTATACATTCATTTTTATTTATGTATGTAATACTACAATTACCTACAGGTTTGTACGACAGAACGCCATAAAAATAAAATCAATTTTATCGAGAACATTGAGGAATCACATACGAGAACAAGGTTTTCGATCGAAAACACACATTAATGATGTCACACTAGGTTGTAGATTAAATCCAGCCGTTACCTAGGTAGATGGTTATTCCGATAAACATACTGCTAATGAGTGGTAATATCTCCGGAAGAAACGGGCATTAGATGCCTCCTGCTGAGAATTGTGTGTCAGTGCTAGTCGTTCACAGAGAGAGTGACACGGTTTAGATGAGAAGGTCGCACTCCCTGCTGTTTCACGATGTTAAGTCGTTAAATGGTCGGTTTTTGATCGTCTCTACGAATACTGCTGCTAGATTTAAACATATTTGGTAAAATCCCGTCCCTTCTGCGCCGGGTTTTTGAAAGTAGTACTTAAAGTTTCGCATGATATTCTTTATTTTGCAATACTTTTTTAGACCCACTCTTAATCTTAATTCTAGATTACATTTCCAGTCGTAGACTTTTCAAAATATTGGCAATTTGGAAACTGAACCTGTCATATACACACCCAGATGCAAAAAATGCAACAGGATTTTTTTCAAATTTAAAGTGTTATATTTTTTTATTTTTAGCCTTATTTTCATGATTTTTTTAGCAAACTGTATATACCGGGTGCGTCTCATAAGTGGCTCACCCCTATAACTTTTTTATTCTTTCAGATAAAAAGGCGAGATTTGGTATGTTAGTATATGACAGAAATTAGGATTGGTTGGCGTATTCAATTGTTTTTGGTCACTCCTTATTTCACCGGAAATGCCTACAACTTTTGATTTTTAAATGGCACCCTCGATATTTTTTCCTTTATTCGATAGAAAATGACATTCTAAATAGAATGACATATCATATGTCAAGTTTTGACATTCTCCCTTAATAAAAAATTGTATTTTAGAATTCAATCTAGAGTGCCATGGTTATGTTAAAAACATTAATTCTTCGTCAAGGAGCCTTGGAAAAATAGATTTGATCGTCTAATGTTTGTGTCATGTCCTGGCGAGTTAGAAAATGCACAAATCGTATTTTTAATCATATCTCAATTTTTTCAAATGGAACTAGGCTCATTAGCATATTTAGAAAAAGCATTTTTTTGCGAATAATTTGATACCACACACTTGGTATTTCGAGTCAAATTTTCGTTACGAACCGCAAATTATAATTTCAAATAAACCATATGTGAAAATGTCAAACGTTGACATATGATATGTCATTCTATTCAGAGTGTGATTTTCTATCTAAAAAAGTAAAAAAATACCGGGAGTACCATTTAAAAATCAAAAGTTGTAGTCATTTCCGGTAAAACCGGAAGTGACCGAAAACAATTGAATACGTCAATCAATCCTAATTTATGTCATATACTAACATATCAAATCTGGTTTTTTAACTAAAAAAATAAAAAAGTTATAGGGCTGAGCCACTTTTGAGACGCACCCGGTATATATATATATATATATATATATATATACATGCAACGCCACCAATACGCAGCCCCCTACATCACGCGGACACGTCGAAGCCCGGTAGTCTGGGTTGGCGCGGCAAGGGGCGGACGTGCGACGAATTTAATTCGGCTGGAATATTTTCTTGTTTTGACGGCGTATCAACTTAAGCTTGATCATGCATCCGTTGTTCGACGATACGTTGATACGATATTAATTTTATTGGTAGAATTTAAAGACTTTGATTGGTTAGAAACGCAGTTTTTAAATTTATTGTTTTTTCATGCATTCGTTTATCTGATATACGTTGGTTTCATTTTATATTTTCGTTTCCATGATGATTTTGCTATTTTACTTATATTTTTATTAAGGTTAGATTAAATTTGTCAAAAAGTGTCAAAACGTCCGTTATCGTATGAACGTGTCCGTTGACAGGCTGAAGTAAAATATTTACGGATGAAAAGTGGCGCGAAAACGCTATGACCAATCAGAGCACCGTCGGACCATCGTATCAGCGTATAACGGATACATGAAAATCAAGCTTTACCCGTAAACTAATCTTTAGTTTTTGGCTTATTATACAGATTTTATCGAAGAACTGTTTTTTACCTTAACTTTAAAACATTCTGTGCAATAAATTCGTGAGCAAATATTTCTAGAATATTATTTTACGATCAGAATATGATCAGAACCATAACTACTGAGCATTTTGTTTTTTGATTCATGTCAACACATGCCTTAGTTAATTTTTAAAAGCAAATTGAAGTTGCCACTAATCACCAACAATTTGCACTTACTTCAATTATCGTCAAATATGACATGGTGGCTTTCGTAACTATTATCGTAATTTCATATTGACAGTTAAATTTTGCATACCTACGAATCGTCGAAGTGTTAATACTCTAATTAAAATAGTCTAACTATATAGACGAAAACTAACATCGGTGTCTGATGCTCAATTTTTTATCAAAAACATGATGGTGAAAACCGCACATCAATATCAAATGTCAATATGTTAAATTTGACCAAAAAAATTTCCGTTGCGTTTTTTTGCCATCTGAGTGTAGCTCTTTGCAAATGGCTTATCATTGTCTAGTACAAAGGGCATTTAAAAACTTGTTGAATCTGAACAAATTTGCCAGGCTATTGCAACATAGAACGTGTTTTGCTGTATTTTTATTTATCTGATTGGCAGAATATGCACATGGCTTCGTCTATTAATGCCATCAGCTTCAAATGCCTATAGAGCTTGTAAAGCCCTGTTAGTAAAACCAGCACAGTTTTGAAAGTTTTACTTGACTATCCTTATCAGTTCTACCGGAAATTTTGTGAAGTTTTCAACAAATGGTCTCTGGTTTGTCCAAAACTAAAGTATCTACTAGAAGAAAAATAAGGAAATTCAGGAAAATATCTTTACTTCTATAGGGTGGCTCCAAAAAGTGTGAGTGGATCGGGATGACTTTTTTAAATGGAACATAAAACTACTTGTATATTAATCTCTCATTAGACCTGCCATTTTGCAACGTCCGGATTTGCATTTTGCGGCGTTCGGATTTTGTCCGGATTTCATATTTTACTTGTTCGGATTTTGTTCGGATTTCTGAGTTCACTTGTCGGTAATTTCCAAAAGCTTTTATGGATACCCTAACTATACAGGGTGTTCAAAATTCTATACCAAACTTTCTAAAATATAAAATCATTTTTCTTCGTTTTTTTATAGTACACCCTGTATATTATTCCTTTAAAATATCTTCCTGATGTATATACATCCTAACACATACCTTAGGTTGGCACTTATATAAAGTTCCTAAGTTTTTCAGGAGCTACAGATCCCCGACGCACTGTTGCACAAATGTTGTTCAGTTTTCGACAATAAACTGTTTAAACTGTTTTTTTAAACTGTTTTGTCTTTTGTCTCATCTCTTTTAAACATCTCTGTTTGGCGATGATTGGCTGATCCGATAATATTATACACTCACATGCAAAAAAACGCAACAGGATTTTTTTTTCAAATTTGAAGTGAAATTTGAACCACTCGATATACATGACAATGGCATTAGAAAATATAATGTGTTGTTTAAATTATTTCAAAATTTGAGATTCGGTAGATTGATTTTAATGAAGATCAAAGTACCATTCTGCATGCCTTTAATTCTCCTCTTAAATATAGTAAATTTATTATGACTTTTACATGACTCAACACTTAAAATGTTTAAGTAAAAAACATATAGTTGTGACTTTTAGATGTTTTACTGATCTGTTACCCTCGTCAGTAAAAAATTAAAAAGCTATTGTTAGAAAATTAATGAAAATTTATATATGAGTAATGATCTTAAGACATACCAACCAGTCAATAAAGAAGAAATAAACTTGAGTGTCAATTATAGGACCAATAAGGAAATGTTACCGATCATTAAAATAGACAAGTCCCATTCGAGAGATGTTTATTATCGTTGGCGTTCGATTGAAAATGTCTAGGTCTAATTTGCAATAAAGCTGCCGTAACAGGAAAGGGTACAATTAAACCTCTTGTTATACTCTTAATTCGTTCGTTTTAATTTTCTGAATAATACTTTTAATAACATGATAACAACAGAATAAATCTATTAACGTCGTTAGTTAGCTTTCTTGACCTTTCAATATACTATTGTGCTTTCAGCACTTCGTTCACCCATAACACAAATTGTGAGAGTTATCTGATCCAGCTCTTTTCTATTTATTAACCTTATCCATTTTTCTCACTCATTTTCTTCACTCCTCTTTTTTCTTATTTCTCTCGCTTCTGTTCTTTCTACTTTTTTATTTATTAATATAAAAAAAACGAGATTTGGTATGTTAGTATATGACTTAAATTAGGATTGATTGACGTATTCAATTCTTTTCGGCCACTACCTGTTTCACCGGAAATGATTACAACTTTTGATTTTTAAATGCCAGCCTCATTTTTTTATTTTATTCGATAGAAAAGGACACTTTGAATAAAATGACATATCATATGTCAACTTTTTGATATTTTTGCTTAAAACAATAATTGTATTTTAAATTTCAATCTAGGGTGCCATGGCTATGTTAAAAACACTAATTTTTAACCAAGGAGTCTTGGAAAAATAGATTTAATCGTCTAATCTTTTTAGTGTTTTGTCCTGGCCGGTTAGAAAATACTCAAATCGTATTTTTAATCATATCTCAATTTTTTCAAATGGAACGAGGGTGGCTCATTAGCACACTTGGTATTTCGAGTCAAATTGTCGTTATGAATCGCATGTTGCAATTTCAATTAAACCATATTCCAAAATGCCAACAGTTGACATATGATATGTCATTCTATTCAGAGTTTTTGAGATGCACCCGGTAAAAAGTAGAAAATAATAGGTATTAATAATGTCTCTGTTACCATCAGTTTCTGGCAACACTTTAACTTCATTGAATTCACAAATATTTGAAAGAATGAACGAGAAATTCACAATTAACAAATGTTATTTATGATATATCATACTTCGATCATTAATAACATTACCCTTAACAGTAACCCTAAAAAAATGGCTACCCTAACTCATATTTCATGCTTTAAATTTTAACATATAAATTCTAAAGGTACAACAAAATCAGAAAAAATCAAATGTTATCTGAAAAATATAAAAGCTGACAAGTCACTTTGGTGACTTATTTTTTTACAGTTTTTGTGGTATCTACTTTAAACTGAATCATAAAGAATTTTTAAAAATACCGTATGATCGAATAAAAATGGCGTCAGCGATGGCTATGAAATGACAATCGATGACATTTCCCATATAAATTTACATATAAAATGACAGCGAACTTCATTCCACTTCATTTCACGTCGTTTTTATTCGATCATACTGTATTTGTGAGTAATCATTGCATAGGCTGGGGTACATTTTCCACAGTCATTAGATATTTTTGTATATTTTTTTTGGCTAGACAGAGATAACATCGTTTTCGTTTGAGTAATGTAAAAGCCAATGATGGACCACCTTCCCTTGATTTCTACTCAAGTATATTCCAAGCAGACGATCTATGTCGGCTTTAACGCTCTTTAGTTTTATCTCTCGAATGGTCGAATTTAAGTCGTATCTGAGCAACAGAAGTCAACTTGCGAGGGTGGATAACAATGTGGAGTACCTCAAGGGTCAGTTCTAGGCCCTATTTTGTTTCTTCTTTCTATCAACGACATTGCTAACATAAACATCAGTGATAAAATATGTCTTTTTGCGGACGACACTAGCTTCACTTGGAGCAACAATAATGTCACGGTACTTCGTAGGATTATATCAAATGACTTTATCACCATTAAATTAATCTTGGTGCGATTCGAATCTCCTGAGTCTCAACATTTCCAAAACTAATTTTTTTCGTATAAAAACTCGCTGCAGACTTTTGTACTTAACAACACAGGCCATAACACTACCACTGTGCTATCGTATGTAACAGATAATATTTTGAGAAGTATAGATGATGGCGAAGCTTTGGCTCTAATTTTGCTGGACTTTTCTAAAGCGTTTGATACGCTGGACCACGAGTTATTGTGTAGCAAACTAGCGTTTTACGGATTTTCTGACGTATCACTAAAGTTTTTTCGGTGCTATCTCTCGGATAGGAAACAAGTTGTTCAAATAGATGACAATTTTTCATCTTCTAATTGTGTTACTTCTGGAGTGCCTCAGGGCTCTGTCCTTGGTCCTATCTTATTTTTAATTTACACGGCAGATTTACTTCGAAAGTCGTCTTATTGTAATGTGATATCTTATGCTGATGATACACAATTATTTATGTCATTTAATCCAAATGAAACAGAAACTGCTATAACTAAGATTACTCATGATCTTAAACTGATATCTGAGTACTCTGCTGAAAATAACCTAAAGTTAAATATTAATAAGTGTTCTTTGATGTGCTTTTGTTCTCCGCGTCGTTACGAATCTGTTTTATCACAGCTAAAGGTTAACTTGAATTGTACATCCCTAAATTGTGTTAAGCTATATAAAAATCTAGGCGTCGTCTTTGACGTGGACATGCGCTTTAAAAGTCATACAACAAATATTCTGAAAAAATCTTATTGTGTCTTAAAATCGTTATATATGAATAAATATCTCCTAAATTATAAAATCCGAAAAAAATTATGTGAGTCTCTTATATTTCTTATAAATTGCGTATTGCCTTGTTTCATTTTATAACTGTTTAGATAAAAATTCCAAAAATCGACTGCAATAACTGCAAAATTCATGTTGTAGGTTTGTATTTGGCTTGCGGAAGTATGACCATAATTCTGAAAAAATAAATATACTACAATGGCTAAAAATAGATAATATGTATAAGTATCAGATATGTAATTTTACACAAAAAATAGTTTCCACAAAGACACCTTCATATTTATTTGACAGGTTTATATTTCGAAATGATGTAAACAAAACATTACGCTATCCAAATAAACTTGAATTTCCTGTTTACAACTCCTCTCTCTTTCGGCGCTCATATCAATATAATGTAATTTTATTGTTCAATAATATTGAAAATAACGTTAAGAATATGTCTCTAAGAACATTTCGGAAGAAGCTTAGAGAATTTTACCTGAGCCAACAGATTTGACGTCTTCCCCGCCCAGATCACATTTTGTTAATATTGTTTTTGGTTTTTATTGTCATAATATATTATATTGTTTTTTTAAATTTATTTTATTATAAATATATAATTTTTGTATTAGTTATGTTTATATTCTATCAAATTAGTCACTAATAATTATTGATTAACTATAATTGTATATATATAATATATTTTTTTCCATTGAACAGGTTAAGTAGAGTAGCTATAGCTAGACTTTGCGTGAAGAAGGAGTATTATGTATTTTTGTTATTTTTCCTTAAATAAAGCAATTTATTATTATTATTATAACACCACAATTGAGGTCGTAAAATCTGTTAAATTCTTAGGGCTTGTTGTAGACAATTCTCTGAAATGGGACATGCATATCGACGCTTTGTCGAAAAAATTAAGCTCTGCCTGTTTTGCATTAAGATCTGTTTCTAAGGAGCTTAACTTGTCAATGGCTAGAACTGTTTATTATGCACTTTTTGAGTCGCACCTCAGATATGCACTTCCATTCTGGGGTACATGTTGTGCGACTCAATTTGATTTCTTTTTCGGATTCATATTCATATTCGGATTTTTTCGAATTTTCAAGCTCCAGAAGAGAGCAGTTCGATATTCACTGGAACTAAACAGCAGAACTCATTGCCAGGACTTTTTAAAAAAATTAAAAATATTAACTCTTCCTTCCTTATTTATATTTGAATCCGTTTGCCTAATACGTAAGCATGTATCAGCTTCTCAAGAGAAAGGCCATCTCACACTTATCCACTCAGGAACGCGGAGTAAGATCTTTATCTACCTACCCCACGCTCAGAGTTAGTTAGAAGTTCAATATTATACAACTCAAAAAAAATGCACAATCACCTGCCATTTGAAATCAAATCCATAACATAATTTTCTTTATTTCGTAAAGCATTGAAATCGGATTTACTAGACAAGGCTTTCTACGCCGTAAATGACTTATATTTTGATAATCGAATTTGATCTTGTAAACACTGGTCTAATGTTTGCTATTACTATATTTAGCAATGACATCGAAATGGATTTATCTGGAGGTCATTGATATTTAGTACCTATAAACTTACTAAATATTTTTGAATCTTATTTTTATTTTTTTATTCTTTGACATTGTAAACATTTATAAATGTTTATTTTAACAATAAAACTGACAATGTTATTTGTATAATGTTTTGTATTCTTTTCTCTCTTTTGTTTGTTTACTTAGTTTGTTTACTTTACCTTTGTCTACAAATTGTAAAAATTTTTGACAATAAAGGCATTTATTTATTATTTATTATCTATTTTAACATTATCGATATCACTAGTGTCCTTTTGATTTTCGTATCATTTTAGTAGGATATCCTCATACTTAGGATCACACAGACTCTTAATAGATGGTTATTTTCTTATCTATGACATTAGACATAAAAATAGACATATTTACCCGTAGGCACCATTTCGATGTCGTAAAAAATTCATAAACATAACTGTCACACTCAATGAATGACAAGTAACTAACTTATAACTACTGAAATGGAGAAGTGATGAGGATCGTCCGCTTTATATATCCTACATCATATTTTTTTGGAGCAATTTGGAGCATTTTGTATTAGCACAGAATATCTAGCTACGCAGCTAGATATTCTGTGGTATTAGCTTACCTAAAATGTGATTTTAGATTAAGCGTGTCATCTCGTGTGTCACGGCCTTGAATTTTCACACCCAACGCGCGTAAAGAAGTTTCACTTCAAAAATAAATTAATTTAATTTTAATTAAAAATAAGGAATTTATATTCCTATTTTTTTCTCGGTTTCTTTCTTGACGCCATCGACTGTATTCATCTCCGCGTCGGTGAATATTAAACAAAGCCCCAAGAATAATTAGGCGGCTTATTAGCATCCCCGATTCAATCCCGTCCTACGGGACTGATTCACTCGCTGGGCGATTGATTAGGCAGAATGGGGCCCGTGGGCCGATTAAAATGGGGGCCCACGAACCACGATCCGGCTTAACGCCGAGAATTTTCCGGCGCTTTTTTAAATAATTAATAAATGGTCCATTGTTGGCGAACGGATGAGAGGCCAAGTGTCGTCGAAGGCATGCGGAGGGTGTCTTTTGTTTATCAATACAGTAACGGTATGTAAAGTTTGCCCAACTAGAGGATACCTGACGGTCACAGTTATTGTCCGTCATTTATGTCACAGATAAATTGAATTTACAAGTCATTTATCTAGGTCCAAAAAGGGCCCTATTCGAACGATATCTGAGAGATTTGAACTGTACAGAGAGTTCCATTTTTGTGTGTTTTGCAGGGTTTCTCGTTTATGAGTATAGCTACAAAGATGCGGCGCTTTTCACATGCCACTATGCTACTTTTTTATGAAACAAAGATGCTACGCGCAAATTTGTTCTAGCGCTTTTAGTTCCTGAAATACAGGGCAAAATTGAAAAAAATATTTTGTCTTCTAAATATATATTATACACGGTGATTCAAATAACATTTATTCTTCATATCAGCATAAGTCCGATTATGCTTTGTTTCGTGGCTGCACGGTATTAATATTTTTTTAATTTATTATAATTTTGTTGAAATTTTGAGGGTAAAAGTTACTATAAATGCGACATATTTTTATGCTATATAAGCGTCGCCATATTCACCAGGGACGTGCATATGGATTATCACTGGAATATCATGTACGCCACTGTCTTGTTTTCTCTTGTTAGAGAAATATTGTAAGCCGTTTAATGCCGATTCAAAGGTGTCTATTGATATTTTGTCGATTTCGTCGATTGCGGAGATAAACGCAATTTTACTAGTTTTCTTTGTTCCAAGTCTAATAGCACCTTTAAAAATTTAATCTACGTCAATGTCATTATGACACATTTAACATTGTCATTTGGATGTCATTATGGCTTTCATAATAGCACTAGTGCTATTATGAATTCATAACACGCACATTTTAAAATAAGAAACAAGCAAAAAAAGGTACCTAAATACGTTTATTTATTGTAAACATTAATTATAATATCAGTACAATTGGTTAAATTAATTCCAGACGATGACAGGTGAGTTGAATTTTTAGAAAGTAAATTTATTTCCTGAGTGCTTGAACTTGTTGAAGACCCATCATTGCCAGAAATGTTACCCAAAATATTACATGACACTTTTTCCTTATTTTTTGAAATTTTCTTTATAGCTCTCTGCCACTGTGTTAGAGCGCCAACCACCATGTCTTAACAGTTAATAAATCCACTCCTGAATTGAGACTTAGGAACAATGCTATTTTATACGGCATTTTCCCTAAAGTATTAATGCCAACGGGTTGCTTAATACATTTTCCATTTTTGTACCCCACAAAAAATCGAGTATGCTCTGTGTTGCTTGGCCGCATAGCTATATATGCATATCTTCGAACCATATTTCCACCATATTTATTCCTTCAACATTCCCTTTCGTTATAAAAAAAATCTCGTGATATCTTTGTTTTCGTAAATGGAATAATGACATGAATGTATTTTTCTTCGTATTTAACATATTGCAGCTGCAGATTTGTCAACTCGATACGCCGGCAAGTCCCACTATCAATGACACTTTTGTCAGGAAATAAGTTTTATCATGGCTTCCAACAAAAAACGAGTTATGTCTTCTTTTCTTAAAATTCTCGATTTTTTTTTGACTGAAATCCTTCAGATTTTCTTTTTAGAAATGCAATTAAATGGACGTACTTACTAATATCTGTATTTTTCTTCACTGATATAACTGAACATAGCATGGAATAATATACTACTACTACTACAAAGTGATGAAGTATACTACTACTACAAAGTGATGAAGCCTTCCTATGTTTTGAAAGATGTTCAAAATATGCCAGGAGAACCTTTTCGTTACTATTATTCTTGATTCCTTTCCCTTTACACCAATCTTCAAGTTTTACGTAGACTTGCTTGTACGTTTGTTTTGATTTTTCGGGAAGTAGGGAATCGACAACGTTTTGCGCAATGCCTTTAATATCCGTAGGGACACTTTCAGAATCAGAATCACCCATTTTAATATTATGTTTTGCTTTTTGCTAAAACTGAACGTTTAACACAAAATTGAACATCAATAATTGAGTTGTCAAAGTCAAAATGGAAACAATCAACAAGCACGATTACCACACGGCGTCGACTAATATGGGCACCTGATAATTTTGAATTTTAATTTTTATGAGGATATCTCTGATATTTTACATTAAATCAAATCTCTTTAAATCGTCCCTCGTGTCGCGTCGTAGATTAAATTAACGCCTCATGGCTTAACGTTACACGCGTTTCATTATGATGTTCATATCGAACTTGTATCATTAATAACAATAATAGCATTAACTTTCAAAAGTTTTAAACAAGCACTCATTGATTCCTCATCAAAAAATATGAAAAAAAGTTCCTATAAACATGGGTATGGAAATAGTTTTAGAATTACAGGATGTTAAAACTTTTTAAAATTAGGTCTTTTGCGATTATCTTAAATTCTATTATTTTTTATTTAAATTTAATGTAGGTTGCACTAATAGTAATTAAAAGTAATAGTAATAATATTTAATAATAAATTAGATAAAACAAATGATTGATTAATTTTATTTTTTTATTAATTGTGGTTAATAAAATTGCGTTTATCTCTTTATATTAAGGAGATCGAAATCGACAAAATATGAAGACACAACTTTTAATTGGCATTAAACAACCTATACAATTTTGCTATCAAAAGAAAAAAGTCAAGTGGCGTACATGTTTTTTTTCCAAAAATATTCCAGTGATAACCCATATGCACGTCCCTGTTGAATCTATTGACACTTTTTTAGCATCAAAATATGTAGCACTTATAGAGAAACTTCTACCCTCAAAATTTTATTCGAATCACTAAAAGCACTTGGCAGAAAATTATAATAAATAAGATTTTAACCTTTAAAAAAAATAAGATTTTAACCCTTTGTAGCTACGAAACAAAGCAGAATCGGACAAATCTTGATATGAAAAATAAATGTTATTTTTACGTGAGAAATCTCCCCACGAGAGATGGCACATGTTTTTTGAAACACCCTGTATAAGATTTCTCAAAATATAGCATACTCTATTCTTATTTTTATAAAATATGACAAAATTCAAACAAGTTCGATAATGTGATAGCTCGATTAAGTGAACTTTGAATCAAAAAGTACTAAATTTTAGCGATACAAACTATAAATCAATGATACGCTTATAAAATCTATAGGGATCTTCGAGATAAGGTCCGTTTTTGTAGGTAATGTAACCTAAGCTTCATTTTTTATTCCAAGAAAAATTTTGTAAATTGCATATTTTGCCAGATATTTGCAAAAAACTGATTTTTTTCTGCCAATTGAGGCCGAGCACGGTGTTACAATTTTTCCCCTAAAACTTCTCAAAAGGTACACAATCCGCCTGGAAAGTCCCGGTCGACAAATTAAGCCGTGGTTTCAACCTTCATTTATTATCAAGAAATGATGCTTTTTACCTAAAGGCTAAAAAAAATACAAATAAATTTTCAAAAAGTTCCAAAAAATTTTCAAAAAAATTTTTATGGGAAAAAACTCATAATTGTGTTTCTGGGGTCTAAATATACTACACCTAAAAATATTTGAACTGATTTAAGACTCTAACTTGAACTGATCTAAGACTTGTATAAAAAAAGTAAAAATATTTTTTTTTCAATTAAATTAAGACCACCAATGGTAGAAAGTCAAGTATCCCGATTAAATTTAATAATTTTGGAGTGTTTAAAATAAGAGTAGAATAATACAAAAAATAAAAAGGGGGATGTGTGTATTGTTACATATTATTATATTATTTACTCAAGTTTTTTAACATGGACCAACATTCCGATTGATGTAAGATATAGTCAGAATGGTTTTCATGAAAAAGTGTAACTTACAAATCGTGGATTGAAACAAAAAATATGTATACTTAAACACTATTTTATAAAAGTTCTCTGTAAATTAAAAAAGTAGAAAAAAGACTCAAAGTCTCGGTCTCAACGTTTATACAATGTTAAACTGTTACACGTGTTTCGCTCATATACGAGCATTATCAGACCTAACAAGAAAGAACCTAAATAAATAACAAATAATAAAAAGGTCGTCATAACTTACAAATACAATTAAAATTAATCCAAATACACGTTCACATTTTACAATTAAAACAACACTGAGACCAGGCTGAAATGACCGGCAAATATTTGTAAGTTCTCTGTAAAGCTGTAAAGCTCTAAAGTCTTAATCTTGGCTGTGTTGTTGTACTCGCTTTGTTAATTCGCTGCCTACAGTACCTTTTATCTTTTAAACTGTAATTGAATAGATATGCAAATTGCCATGATTTAAAACGTACTACTATGCTGTCGAGTTGCTGTTGGTTGGACAAGGTATTTCTTCTTTCTTTCAAAACGTGAAATAAAAAGAAGAATACTGGGACTAATGTATCTCTTAAAAGGTTTGAATTTTATTGGCAAATCCAGAAAGAACAGGTATTTAATGGCACTTTAAAGAAACAAAATATTTTATACCGGATGACAACGAGACCGATATAAAAAGCATCTTGAAATTAATTTTTAACACGCTGTTATCAGTTTTACGTGTGACTAGAATAGTGTTACTATTCTTGTACAATATGACCGAAAAAAAAACTGGCGTTAGCGATGGTTATAAAATGAAGATCTCTGTCATTTTATATGTAAAATTATATGGGGAATACCATCGATCATCATTTCCAAGTTGGGCGCCGTTTTTTAGCGTAGCTTAATGTATAGTAAGTACTTAATAAAATAAAAGGATTAAATAAACCCTTGTTCGATTTTATTATACAAAATACAGGATGTTCCATTTAAATAGTAGGGTTAGGTTACGTTAGGTTGCTGGGGTTTGGGATCCTGTGCGATCCCTCACTCGGAGGCCGTGGGCCCATTGCAATTACCATGTATTATTGTACCAAACCTTCCTCTTATTCTTTCTTTGCATTAAACCACTTCCAGCTCTTTGCAAAGTTCCCGATGTCGCTGATATTGGATTCTGCTGCTTCCTCTAGTCCTTCCAAAAAAAATTGCCCTAAAGTTTTATAGCGTCGGTATTCCAGTGCCGAAGAGTTGCACAGCAGATAATCTATGGTTTCTTCTTCCTCTCCGCATTCTCTGCAGCAGTCGTCGTTGGACATCTTCCATCTCACGAGGTTTACCCCCGTGGGGCAGTTTCCGTTAATGACACCTACAATAATTATGCGTACTAGGTTCTTTTTGTGCTCTAATACTTGTTTCGTCTTTTTGCTATCTACCACTGGCCATAATCTTCAAGCTTTAGCGCAGTCCTCAGCTGGTTTTGTCACGTCTCTTGCCGCTTAGCTTTAATAGTAGTTTCTATAGATTCCTTCAGTGTGTTGATCGTCATAAGTGGTGGATCAGACCTCTTCCCTGGCCACTTCTTTGGCGAGTCTCTCCGCTTCTTGGTTGCCCACCACATTACTGTGGCCAGAGAGTATATACCACCACATAGTGACCCCGCCTTGACGCAGCCAGGACAGTGCTTCTCGGCAGTCCTTACAGTTTTTGATTTCACTGATTGCATGGTAATGCTTCTTAAAGCGCCCAAGCTGTTAGAGTATATCACGATATCTCCTATTGGTTCAGCGATCTTTTCTGGTATACAAATGGCCGCTTCCCTTATAGCATAAACCTCCTCCTCCTTCCTATTACTCTATAAGAGTATGGTGACATTATGATATTGCATTTATTGTGTCTCTCCATGTTGTTCTGTCTTGCGCAGCAGTACTGGCCTCGTGCAGACTGTGACCTATTATCGTCTTCATTTGGTCCACCAAACGGTTTGGAGATCTCCCTCTAGGATGTTTCCCGTTTACTTTCCCCTCCACAATTAGTTTTTCTAGGCCATTGGTGTTCCGGGATATGTGGCCAAAGTATCTTAAGTATGATTGATTTATTGATATCGACAGTCTGGATTCGATATTCAGTTGTTCGAGTATTGAAATGTTTGTACGGTGAGCTGTGTACGGTATCCGCAGCATCCGTCTATAACACCACATTTCAAAAGCATCGATTTTACGTTTCATTGCCAACTTCAATGTCCATGTCTCTGAGGCGTAAGTGGCAATGGGGAAAATTACGGCTCTTAGTAGTCTGAGTTTGTTTCTAATTGGAATGGCTGAATCTTTCCATATTTTATTGAGTTTGGTCATGGAATTACGTACCATACACAGTCTTCTCTTGATTTCTGCGTCACATCCTCCTTTGTTTGATCTCAAGGAGCCGAGATATATATATTGATCTACAACTTCGAAACCTGCTATTTCTCTTGTAATCGTGGGTTCTCGATCGATAATCATTAATTTTGTCTTTCTTTTATTTACCTGACAACCTCTAATTTATGCATAATGGATTTTAATTCATTAGCATAAACCTATGCTTGTAGAAGATTACAGCCGTCCGATAGCTTTAAATATCGTCGGGTTTCTAGTTCCTCTGAGAAGATGCCTATACCTGTGCATCCTGAAGTTACGGAAGCGTGTGTGGACTCGTGTTCGCCATGATTTTCCCTGTCGTTGGCAATATCTTCGAGTGACCGTAGTTGGTCTGGTTCCACAGACTGGATTCCTGTAATCTTAGGGCACCCTTAGCGGCCAGATCCTTCACGAGCCAGTCGATTGATTGCAAGTGACGCTGTGTTGTTCTTTGCTCCAGTTGTACCTAGAGCTGCTAATCGCTGTACTTCTCTTTAAATAGTGAAGAAAAATACAAGGTTTTGTTACGACTCGCCCTGTATATACCAGATATGATTGCAAATTATGCTAAACCAAATTTTGAAGAAGACATTATTATACAGTACTTCCTCTTAAAAAAAATCGAGGGCCAAGTGAGACACCCCTTGAATTCTTTTTCTTCTACCCACTTCAGTAAAAAATGTGTATGTCATATATGTATAATGCCAAAATATGATAATTTTACTGCCAAGCGACTGCCAATGACTGCGTAGAAGACTGCCTATATCTGTCATATAATTATAGCGGACTAATGCCAATGACGCCAAGAAATTGTAGATGTAATTCCAACAGTAAGACATAAGACATCCCTCGAAAAAATTTAAATTCTTCGAATTTATAATTTTAAGAGGAAATTTTAATATAATTAATTAATTAATTTAGAATTTTAATTTAGTTCAAGAACAGTTATAGTTCAAAAACCACTTGGTATAATATATATTACATTGTGGTATTTTGGTCTGGAAATTTAATAGCAAATCCGCTGACTTAAATAATAAATAATAAATAGTACCTATTGCGTTTAAAAATATAAAACTTTAATATAAAATTACAAACCAAAAATCTAATATGGAGCTTTTTCGGAAGCCTGGATCACCCTGTATATAGTTTTAAAAAATACCCCTTTGAAGCTCCTTTAAATAGTTAACCAACGCCATAAAAAGTTTTTAAAAATGCTAAGGTCTTGCCTAATTTTATATAGGTACTTTCTACTCTATTCTTTCGACCGTTGTTACCTGAGTAAGTGGTCACGCTAGGCGCCTATAATTGGCGCCCAGCGTTGAGCCGATCACGAGATAAATCAACGTTTCTCTTGATTTATCTCGATCTCCATCACTGATTCGTGGCAATATATTTTAAATGTCGTTACCACTGATTTACGAATCGACATAGTTTTTTTATCATGTTGAATTAACAGCTTTCACCATGTCAGGTACTTCGTCACCCATTTGTGGCTTTAAGAAAGGGACAGATACAATTATAAAAGGGTTATAAGAAGCTGAGGTGATTATCAGAATTTTCAACTTACAAATTTACTTATGTCACCGTAATATGTAATAGGAAAGGGATATGAGAGCAGTGGCGGACTAAGCCTGTCGGGGGCCCGGGGCGGCGAAGCTAAATGTGGCCCCCCGGTCTGTTTAGATAATTATATACTTCTAATGCACATTTTGTAAAAATTGAATGATGGTTGACAAAATTCAAGTATTTATACAGGGTGTCCCAGGCTGAGCCTGCGTTAGAAGTTTCTAGAGAACTACAGTATCTAGATATGAGATTTTGTGCATATCATTGTTTCACAATGAGATCTATAGATTAAAAATATTTTCAATATGGCGGTACTTTCGGAAGTACCGGAAGTTGGCAGCAAATTACTTATTTTAAATGTGTGACCCCATTTTTTATTACATACTTAAATTTTCTGTAAAATTTTATGAATTTTGATATTAAACACCTCTATATCTAACGTTAACCGTTTTTGAGAAAAAAAAATATTTATAATTTTTGGAGAAAAAAAAACTGCCTGTCAAAAATATGTATATAGCCTAAACGTTAAATTTAGTGATTGCCACAGCCACTGTACCATAAAGAGACATGGTAGACATGTGGCTATCTATGTCAAAAATTAAATTGTCCGAATGTCATATAGTAATGGCCGCAGCTGTCATAGAATTGAGCGATTAAAAAATTATCATAAATCATTTTTTTCAAATGGAAATCCACTATTTTTATTTCACTCGTGAAAAGAATTTTGTTACTTTCGTTTTTACAATTTGTTACTTTTTGACTATACATGTTCCTGTATCTAAAAGAAATCGTTTTTAAGTTATTTAAAATTTAGCTTTAAAACGAATATTTTTCTTGATTTTAACCCGTAGCCTATGACTAGTATATTATCGATTATCATTTCCAAGCTAACTTTGCTTTTTTTTTTCGATCGCGTGCGCGCGCTTACGGTATATTATTAAAATATCAGCTATTACATATCACTAAAGAACGAAAATACGAGATATATTTATATAAATACACTTTTTAAACTTTTAAGGCAGCTCTATAGTTATAATATAGGAAATTCAAATAATTCATTTTCTGACAGATGGAAATAAATTGTTTGACTATTTGACACTTAATGTCAAAGGAAGCTAGATAAAATCAAGAAAAATTTACGTTTTCAAACTAAATCTTAAATAACTTAAAAACGATTTATTTTAGGTATAGGAATACGTCTAGTTAAAACGTAACCAATTGGAAAACCTTTTTACTAGTGAAATAAAAAAAGTGGGTTTCCATTTGAAAAAAAATTATTTATGATAATTTTTTAATCGCTTAATTCCATGACATGTCACAGGGGCTGTGATAATCACTAAATTTTTGACTTTTAGGCTGTACGAACTTTTTTGACAGGTAGTTTTTTTCGTCCAAAAATTTTAAATATTTTTTTCTTAAAAATGCTTCCACATAAATACCGCGACAAAATATCGCGATTTTGTAAGTCCTCCAAGATCCGAGGGGCCCCTTCGCTGTCTCAGGCCCGTAGCACCCGTTATACTAAAGACTTCACTGCTCATCATCAGTAACGAAGCTAGCATACAAGTTATGCTGTGCATTGGTTGTAATTTAAAATGTTTATTCAGTAAAAATAAATAATGAAACCATTGAAAAATAACTTAAAAGCTAAAATAAATAAATTCAGTCTCAAAATATATAAAAAATAATAATTATTCGATATTTTAAACAAAGAAAATTACCCGTTGATTTAATTTCCTATATAGAAAATACCATTGACAATTACTGGAGCCTGATAATTGATAATTAAATAAATATCTTCTTCCATTTATACTGTTTATAGTTGGTGTATACGTATGGTTTGCATACTCCAACTACAAACTGCTTTATATATAATTACTGAACACATATTGTCCTTGTTTGCCAGTTGAATAAAAAATATATATACTTATTAAGATTCGGAGGCCCCCTAAAAGACGGGGCCCGGGGCGGGCCGCCCCTTCCGCCACCCCCCTCTTAGCCCGCCACTGCAATGTAGAGTACGAGGGTTGTCTTTAATATTTTGAATATAGAAACATAGTAGGCGCCTGTCAACATATATCGAATGTCAAAATGAACTGTCATCCTTAGTTAACTTAAGGCCAAAGACCGCTTTGTTTAGAGCTGCACCTAAACTGAATTTTTATAGTTGACCAGTCAGTCGAAAAATGGAATTACGCCGAAAAAATTTTGGCCCAATTATTTTTACTTTAGTAATACAGTAATTTCAACAAAAATGCATTGCCGAATTGGTTTCTGTTTTCGGAAATAAAGTACTACATCAGTAGGTAATTTCTCGTTGGTATGGAGAATTTAAACGTGGACGGATTAGTCTACCAATTATGTATTAACGCACGAAACTCAAAAATGTTCAGTATTGTTAGTGGCGATGAATCCTGGATTTACTCTTATGAACCCGAAAATAAACGTCAATCGGCTGTTTTCGTGTTCCGAGATGAACCAAAACCGACCAAAATTATCCGTTCTCGAAGTATTTTCAAAAAGATGGTGGCGACACATGTCTCAAAAGCGGGTCATGTAGCAACAATTCCTCTGCAAGATCAAAGAACTGTTACTACTGATTGGTATATCTATTTGTTTGCAGGAAGTAATTGAGTTTCGAAAAACCAACCGTCAATTACGAATGATCCCCCACCAAGACAATATAAGTTCCCACAAAGCTCAAAAAGTAATTCAGTTGTTAAAGCAAGAAAATATCAAATTGATGGACCATTTTTTACTTCTACAAAAATTAAAAATGAACTGCATGGTCAAAAAATCTCTGGAACTCAGTTTTCAAAGATACGAAGGGGGTCGAAAAATGCAATATGTTTAATTTTGCCCTATATTTCAGGATTTAAAGGGGCTAGGACAAATCCGTATATAACATCTTTAGTTGCGTAAAAAAGAAGCATAGTTATGTGAAAACCCCGCATCTGTGTTTCTCTACTGATAAACGAGAAACATCATAAAACACACGAAAATAGGAAACCCTGTACTCAGTAGTAGAGATGTGGTATTTTCTAAGTAATTTTGCTGTAATTACGCCTCGGTAATAAATTAATTTTGCTAAATACCAGCAGCAACTAGTCGAGGTGCTAAAGCCGTATAATGAAGGCTCAAATGGGATTATGGTTTCGGGATTTGCATATCTAATGTTGGCCGTGTCATTCTTTAACCGGCGCGACACGTATGTAAACAAGAGAGAAATTTGAATATACGATTGTTTCAAGTCCTGTTCTAGCCTATTGATAATACGAGTAGCGTAGAAAAAACAACACCAATACAAGAATATTATTGTATTACTATTATACATTCTCTAAAATAAATAAATTTTAATTTACTAATTTGTTCATCTATGTTATTTTATAGTATTTTATTTTACTTCAATTTTAACCTGCTTTAAAGTTCATATTTTTTGTAAAAAATTGTTCACTTGAAATGCCGAAATTGCCTACAATTTGTCAAATTGTCTACATTTTTCTGGTTTAAAAAATTTACCACTTGAAAGTAGAAATCTTTATAAAATATTGGGCAAATATTAATATTGTTTATTTGCCTCAAGTTACCTACATAAATATATGTAGGATAGGATAAGATACAAATGCTGTCCAACTTCTTTTTGTTATGATTTTAATTCAAAACTTCATTATATTTTTGTCACTTTTGGAAATCAGAAAAACGTGCCATTTAATATATTACCTCTAATATACAGGGTGTTTCAAAGAACATGTGCCATCCCCCGAGGGGAACCAATTGCAAATTGGTTTTTGCAATATTTGCAAACCAATCCTTATAACGGGATTGGTTTGCAATATACAAACGCTTGCATTATTAAAGCATTTTCCAGGTGTTCGACATTGTTGTAGTTGTCAGGATATATTTCATATTTCAAAAATCCCTAAAATCAGAAATCCAGAACGGACAAATCCGGAAATCAGGGAGACCATCATATGGGTCCATTGGTTCCAATTCATTGATTTGAGAAATATTAATTTAACAAAATTCTAATATTTTCAAAGTTGTGAGGGAGAGCCCCATCTTGCTGAAAGTATATTTCACGTAAATTAGCTAAAGGAATATCTAAAAGTTCCGGTATGAGAGCTTCCAAGATTTACAAATAGCGGTAGAGAGTTTAGTATCCCTAATATATAAAGAATTTATTAATGGCTCCCAAAATAAAACAAGAGACAGATATCAGTTTACTTTTAATAATTATTTAGTTTTTTTTATATTATTAATCATGGCCTACTAATAAATATATGATCTTTTAATAAAAACTTTTAAATATTGCAGTACCTGTATAGTAAAAATAAATACAAAGTGATATATATTTTTGAGAAGCTTATGGCCAGCCATATCATGCAATTTATAAATATACAGGGTGTTTCATTTAAAAAAAGACATAACTTTAGTTCATATCTTTTAAAATATTATTTTCGAAGAGTAACCGACTACGCCACTGTATTCTTCGTAAAAAGTTCTACTTACACCCTTCTATCTTCACTAGTAACGGAAATACCGTATGATTTCAAGCAAAATGGGATACCCTGTACAGGATGAGTTTTAAATAAGTGCAAATATTTTCATGGTTGGATCTCGATGAAAGAAACATCTCGAGAAACATATTTTCAATTTACCGTTTTTTCATAGTCCAAAATAACCGAGATATTTTACTGAAAATTTCAAGAAAAATATATTTTTCGCTGAAATTTTGAGAGCCATCTTATCTGGTTTTTCTTTCTTGTGAATTTAATCTACCACCTATGTTGCCATATTATCAAGAAATTATGTTTTTCAACTAAAAACAATCCAAAATCCAAATTTGCAAAATGCAACCATAATCGTGTTTCCGGGGTCAAAATATACTACCTCTAAAAATATTTGCACTTATTTAAGACTCACCCTGTATGGTAGAGATTTTTGATAGAGTTTTGTTTAATAATTAAATGTATTTTTTTCTTTAAATATTTAATTTGTCACTGTTTGGCTGTGTCATATCTGATAGAGACATTAAAATAATCGATCTGTGGGAGGTGCGACGAATGCAAATTGTCTTCGAAGCGTCAATAATAAATCGACACTTTATATTTATTTATAATTCGAACCGAGTCCCACATCGATCGGTTTGTAACTTGAGATTTCAGCCAATCGGTACGCCTTTGCTTTATTTATCGATGGAGAAACACCTGAATTCAATTAATTGCAACAACGACGAGGATTATTAGTGCGACAGACGATTAAATTTAATACGATTTTGTGCCAATAAATCTTACTTTTAAAATTTTAACAATATAGCGACAATAATTTAGAATGTGTTTATTAACATCTTTGGTAATATTTAATTAAATATAATGGCTAACACATTTAAGACATATCAGCGATGACACTTCTGGCAAGATTACGGGAAATCGGTGTAGATGAAAAGGATATCCAAATCATAAAACAACTATACAGATTGTTAACTGGACAGTTACTTATAGGGGAACAGAATGGCAACATTGCCTTTGAGAGCGCATTGAGAACCCATGCACTTATAGGGTTTTCTGCCGACTCGTCCCGTCGCGTGTCTATCGACGAGCGGGCCGAGGTTGCCATATTTCAACCATAAAGCTCTTGCCGCGAGTAATAAACAAATTAACAACCTGTATAGAAACCAGACAGCCGAAGTGAAGATAAATGACCCAGTCTCAACCGAAGCCTTTGAAGTAACCAAAGAAGTACGACAAGGATGCATTCTGTCACCCATGCTTTTTAACATCTATGTCGAAAAAAATATTTCAAAAACGAATCCAAGAGTATTCAGGTCAATGGAAAGCTCATTAATAATATCAGATATGCGGATGATACTGTTTTATTGGCCCCCACTATGGAAGATCTTGAAGAACAATGAAATAAGATAAATACTGTAGGACAACAGTATGGACTACATACACTCACCGGCACGAAAAAAATTTCATATATTTTAAAGTTTTAGATATTGTGTTCTAGTAGACCGATTTTGATGATTTTTTAACCCTCAACTGATGTGGTGGGATCTAGCGGACCCCAAGCAACCTCTGTAAAATGTTTACGTTTAAAAATTAGGCCTCGCCGCGCCATTTACCTTTAAGTTAGGGTACCAATATGCAACTGTTAAACGCGCACTTGATTTTATACAAACGCACAAGTATTGTTCCTACCAGCGGGAGCTAAAGTTTCATTGGGGTCTGTGTGGCACCACCACGCCAAGAATGTTTCATTATTAGGTTGGTGGGTAGTCTAAAAAGTGTGCCTCACCGGGACGCTAATTTTGAGGAAACATTAATTGAGTGGTTTGATGAACTTAAAGAGGCTTAAGTGAGATGAAGATCATCGAGACATTGATTTTTCTCCGAAGAGTAAGCATAACTCCAATTCTGATATAGAAGAGAGAAAATTGAATAATCAATACCAGAAAAGAAAGGCATGTGGTATGTCAATGAAGAAATGGCAAAAAACAAAAATCTCATGAATTAAATTTGCATGATTCATGTGGGGCAAATGCAGATCTTATATTAGCATGAACTGTATTTGAAAAAGTTATGTACCGGGTGTCCCACTAAGAATAGCTCTCGGCTATATCTCGGAAAGTATTAGTCGTACAGCTTGCGGAAAAAAATACTTATAACTAAAGAGGGCATGAGAAATTGCTGGAAGTTATTTTCAAGTTTGTAGAGCGGCAGCTAGAGGGCGCAACTGCTACTAAAAATAAGAAAATGGCGTTTTTACACAATCTAGTATCTAGACAACGGATACTATAAATAATAGATTCATAATTTTCAGTAAATTTTGCATATTATTTGTTAGAACCATTTTCCCCTATCTGCCAAAATAAAGTGGTGGGGGAAGGTTATATCTGTTTTTATTTAAACATTAATAACTTCGGACTAGATGAACGGAATCTAACAAACGGGGGCTCGTTTAAAAGAGCGTTTCTTACTCTATATTATAACGTATAAACAATAATAATAAGCTTTTGACTTAGACGCTAGGGGCGCTGTCTTACAATTTAAAAAACATTGCGCATTTTTTCCAAAAAATTAAATGCGATAGTATATATAATTTTAGCTGATAGTAAAGAGTAATAAAAGCGTAAAAAGTCAGCGAAAACCGCATCTTGATATCCTCTTTCAAACCGAAGATATTAGCTAAATTATAATAAATACGAAAAAAGAAGCCCTTAATTACATTATTTTTTTAACACGGTTACAGTAGCCTTCTTGATTATGACCATTCTAATAAAAAATAAGTTAGAAATGATTAGTTTATTCTAAAATCGACAATATACCAGAATACGATAATACCAGATATTAATATCTAATAATTAAGATATCAATGACAGTGAATAAGAAACAACGCCTCAGTGAAGTCATGGTAGGCTTTGGAAAAAAATGCTTTTGACGTAATAGTATAAACATCAAAGGGTTATTAAATCAACATTTTGATAGTCTTAGTAGCGTTTATTCTCTTTTGAAGAAAGGCATTTTTAGAAATGCAATCAAAAGATAAAAAACGCTGCTGAGACTATCAAATTGTTGATATAATAATATTTTGAGTTTAAACTATCTCTTTAAAAGCAACTTTTTTCCAAAGCCTACCATGAATTCACTGAGGCGTCGTTTCTTAGTCACTTTCATTGATATCTTAATTATTAGATATTCATACACCTAGTATTATGGTATTCTGGTACATTGTCGATTTTTTGAATGAAATAATCTTTTCTATCTTATTTTTTATTAGAATAGTCATAATCAAGAGGGCTAGGGATACCGTGTTAGAAAAAAAAGTTAATTAAAAGCTTCGGTTTGAAAAAAAATATTAAGATGCGGTTTTCGCTGATTTTTTAAACTTTTATTACTCTTTAGTATCAGCTAAAATTACATATACTATCGCATTTAACTTTTTCGAAAAAACGCGTAATATTTGTTAAATTGTAAGACAGCGCCCCCTAGCGTCTACGGTCAAAAGCTTATGTTTATTATTAATATGGTATAATATAGAGTAAGAAACGCTCTTTTAAACGAGCCCTCACTTGTTAGATTCCGATCCAACAGTCCGGATATACTAACATTTGAATAAAAACAGATCTAACCTTCCCCCACCACTTTATTTAAGCAGATAGGGGAAAATGGTTCTAACAAAAAATATGCAAAAATTACTGAGGATTATGAATTTAATATTTATAGTATCCGTTATCTAGGCAAAATTGTGTAAAAACTCCTTTTTCTTATTTTTAATAGCAGTTGCGCCCTCTAGCGGCCGCTCTACAAACTTGAAAATAATTTCCAGCAATTTCTCATGCTCTCTTTAGTTATAAATATTTTTTTCCGCAAGCTCTACGACTAATACTTTCCGAGATACAGCCGAGAGCTATTCTTATTGGGACACCCTGTACATTCAAGCTTTGCAGTTTTGTTGAAAATAATTTATGTTTATTACATATTAGCTTCACATTTCAGTGGTTTGTACTTTTAATAATACGGTAAAATCACAAAATATGTATGTTTTTAATTTCTATGGGTTTCTTAGCCAAGTTTGTTGTCAAAAATTCCTAAAAAATGCGTTTTACTTTATTTTTGTATCCGTTCTTATTAATTTGTTGAAAATTAATAGAATTGTTTGTACACAAGTTTGAATATATTATAAACAGTGTTAAAATAACAAGCTTTTTGAAATCTCTTCATCATGTATTACTAACTGAAAAAAAATTGCACGCCATAAGAGTTACAAAATTCCACCACGCCAGTTGAGAGTTAAGCAATTTGTAGCTAAATTATTTGACAGTTTTGTATCTCTTCCTAAATTAAAAAAAACAGTGTGCGCACTATGTGTGCATATTTGAAGTGAAACTTCTTACTAACAGCTATTAAATTGAAGGATTTCAAGGAAATATATTTTTTAATAAATACTTTTTATAAACTTCAAAAAAATTAGAGTTAATATAAAACCGTATACTATTCTAGGGTTATAATTTTATAATTTTAATTTTTTATTAAAAAAGGATAATCACCCGGCCGGATAGCCCTGGAAACCAAAATATTACTACATCTCTGGCTACTACTAACCAACAATTTGTTTAAACGTTTTGTTTATTATTCATTATTTACAGTGATTTGTAGTAATTTTATTAAATTATACGAATATTCTCGTTGATTATTGGTTTGAAATAAATATGGCAGTGTCTCCAATGAAAATACGAGTTACTAACTGGAAATTCTAATTCTGAGCTAGCAAATGATCTGGATGCTTTACCCAGACAGTTATTCAGAAGCTATATACTCTGTTTTTTTTCTCAGGTAAGATTTCGACAGACGATGACAGAAAAAAAGCAGATGACGTCCCATACCAATCTATTTATTTTACTAATAAAAGTTTCTAATAATTTTTAAGTTAACTATGGATGGGTTTAAATATAAATCCGTCATACGTCGTCTCTTGTTGTTTTTAACAAGTTTTATTGGTTTATTTCAAAAATGACAGATCGTATTTCAATTTTATTGGTATGACGGAACGATGAACGACAAACGGACGCCGATGCGTATGAACTCGCCTTTAGATTTTTGACGCTTGTCAAAATCTTACCAAATTATAGGTTATAATTTTGTGTCAACTTTTGTCAAATACCCTGCGTTTTGGAAGATGATGCATTTTGATTCGTGTTATTACGTGTGTTTTGTGTCTTTTGAAGTTAAATGGGGGAAAAATCGAGTGAAAATTAACTGTAGACCCAGAGCAGAGTTTATGGTTAATACTCGCTGCCCAGGCAGAAAGTCTTATACACCAATAAAGTTACCATCAATAAAGTTCGTATACCATCTCGTCGTAGATAAGTGCATCTCGTATATGGTATAAGGACCATACTAAACACATACCAAAAATTGGAGTAGCTGTAAAATATTGACATCACACGATAGGTAAATAATGAATTTTAGTACTGCAGAAAAATAATGTCAAAAGGTACTGGTTTAAAAAAATTAAGATTAAAGTTAATTAATCAACCTTTAAGGTATAAAATTTGGTAAGTGTTATTATTAATAAAAAAGTTTGTTTTATTTATGTTGTTTTATTTATTCCTGTGGAATATTACAAATTTGTATTTGTACATAAGTTATATTGATAAATTAAATCATAAATGCGGGAAGTTTCATGAAGCTTGAAAGTAAGCAATAGTTCTTTTTTATATTTTTTGGTATGTGATGTCTTGTTCTTGTTTGTTTTGTATCAACACATACCGTTTTGTGTTAAATAAAATAACTCGATTACATTTTTTCAGTTTTAAACAATTTTTTCACAATATTTTGAAGTAATCACTTGTCAGTCAAATTTTAAATATAATTTCCTGCTATGCGTTCCAGTTGTACCAACTTATTTCTTTGTAAAATAAAATAAACTACTTTTAAATTAAAATGACAGACACATCTATCACTGTCAAGGATCTTGTCGTTGGACAGACTATACTCTGTTTTTTTTTCTCAGGTAAGATTTCGACAGACGATGACAGAAGAAAAGCAGATGACGTCCCATACCAATCTATTTATTTTACTAATAAAAGTTTCTAATAATTTTTAAGTTAACTATGGATGGGTTTAAATATAAATCCGTCATGCGTCGTCTCTTGTTGTTTTTAACCAGTTTTATTGGTTTATTTCAAAAATGATAGATCGTATTTCAATTTTATTGGTTTGACGGAACGATGAACGACAAACGGACGCCGATGCGTATGAACTCGCCTTTAGATTTTTGACGCTTGTCAAAATCTTACCAAATTATAGGTTATAATTTTGTGTCAACTTTTGTCAAATACCCTGCGTTTTGGAAGATGATGCATTTTGATTCGTGTTATTACGTGTGTTTTGTGTCTTTTGAAGTTAAATGGGGGAAAAATCGAGTGAAAATTAATTGTAGACCCAGAGCACAGTTTATGGTTAATACTCGCTGCCCAGGCAGAAAGTCTTATACACCAATAAAGTTACCATCAATAAAGTTCGTATACCATCTCGTCGTAGATAAGTGCATCTCGAATATGGTAGAAGGACCATACAAAACACATACTAAAAACTGGAGTAGCTGTAAAATATCGACATCGCACGACAGGTAAATAATGGATTTTAGTACTACAGAAAAATAATGTCAAAAGTAGTTGTAAGTAAAAGTTTAAAAAAATTAAGATTAAAGTTAATTAATTAACCTGTAAGGTATAAAATATTTATGATAAGTGTTAATATTAATAAAATAGTTTGTTTTATTTATTCCTGTTGGATATTACAAATTTGTATTTGTACATAAGTTATATTGATAAAAATAATCATAAATGCGGGAAGTTTCATAAAGCTTGAAAGTAAGAAATAGTTCTTTTTTATATTTTTTGGTATGTGGTGTCTTGTTCTTGTTTGTTTTGTATTAACACATACCGTTTTTTAGTAAATAAAATAACTCTATTACATTTTTTCTGTTTTATACAGTTTTTTTTCACAATATTTTTAAGTAATCACTTGCCAGTCAAATTTTAAATATATTAATTTCCTGCTATGCGTTCCAGTTGTACTAACTTATTTCTTTGTAAAATAAAATAAACTACTTTGAAATTAAAATGACAGACACATCTATCACTGTCAAGGATCTTCTAGTTGGACAGACTATACAAACCTATCGATGAAAATAGGCATGAAAATTTACTTGTGTGTCACGGCTTTGAATTTTCACTCCCAAAGCGCGTAAAGAAGTTTCACTTCAAAATGAAAGTTCCCATCTGTCAATTATAAGAGGGAACACAAAATGTTGTTATTTTGGTGAAAGGTTGAAACACCTTGTGGAATATGTTAAAAAAGCAAGAAATTGAAAATTATTTTATCATCTATTTTTTGGTACAGCTGGTTCCAAAAAAAATAATACGACTCTTTACACATTTTTTTCGAACATTTGGGCAGTGTATATTTATGTGTCAAGTATTTTGACATTTTAAGGTTATTGTGACATTGTATAAAACAACTTTGCTTTTGACAAAGTGGCAAATAAATTTTTCAGAACGTCAGCATGACATGAGTAGAGATGGGGGACTGGTATCATAGAATATACAGCCCGAAATAATAAAAATATGTTTTAAATCGTATTCAATTTTATTGGAACCAGCTGTACATCCAGGGCCGGCGGAAGGAAAATATTGAGACCGGGCGGGTACCCTATCTGGCGCCCCCCACCCCCCTTAACAGTTATTATGACTCTTTTTTTCCTTCAGTCCCTAACCCTCCTCGTATCATGCTTCAGTGACTTCAGTCCTATACTTTAACTACAACTAAGCATATTTATGCTATACTTTAACAATAAATTTTCACTTAAAGATATACTTCAAAATTCTTCAATCTTAGTCTGCGATTATTGTTTTTTCTACACCGGGTGCGTCGCGAAAGTGTTTTTTTTTATATTTTTTATTTTTTAAAAATAAAAAAAAACTTTGATGACGAAATTACTAAAACTTTTGATTTTTAAATGCATCCTCGGTATATTTCTACTTTATTCCAAAAGAAAATGACATTCTGAGTAGAATGGCATATCATATGTCAACTTTTGACATTATCGCTTAAAAAAATCGTACCTATTTGAAATTTTAATCTATAGTGCCATGGCTGTGTTAAAAACACTAATTTATTAGTTTAAACAGGGAGCCTGAGAAAAATAGATTTGATCGTCTAATGTTTTTCGTGTTTTTTTCGTCCCGGCCGCGGCCGGTTAAAAGATGCTTAAATCGTATTTTTAATCATATCTCAATTTTTTCAAATGGAACAAGGGTAGCTTATTACCATATTTGGAAAAAGCATTTTTTACGAATAATTTGATACCACACACTTGGTATTTCGAGTCAAAATGTTACAAATTGTTCGCCGTTATGAACCGCATGTTACAATGTGTTACAATTTCAAATAAACCATATGCAAAAAGGTCAAAAGTTGTCATATGATATGTCATCCTATTCAGAGTGTCATTTTCTATCGCGTAAAATAGAAATATACCGAGGGTGCCATTTAAAAATTAAAAGTTGTAGTGATTTCCGGTGAAACAGGAAGTGACCAAAACAATTGAATACGTCAATTAATCCTAATTTATGTAGTATACTAACATACCAAATCTCGTTTCTTCATCCGAAAAAATAAACAAATTATAGGGAGAGAAACTTTTGAGACGCACCTGGTATAGGTATAGAGCTATAAGAAATAGAATTCCAACTTCGGCAGTCTCGTATTTAATTGCAAGCAGTTGCATTATTTTCCTTTCTTTTTCACAAACAATTTTAATACATATTTAGTACAGAATCAGTATTATGATCAGACAGTTTTGTCGGCTTCAAAATGAGGATCAGCCAGTGTTTGAGATACATTTCTTTGTGAGAAATTTTTCTTTGTGTTTTTCCACTAATGAGAAAAGTCTATGATTCTTCTATCCATTTTCAGTGTATTACTACATATTCAATCCGGAACAATCAAAACCACCAAAGGATTGATATCTTTCCCACTACTATTAATAAATTAATTTAATTAATGAGGCAAACTTATAAGCTTTTTTTTGATAATAAGGATTTCGGGATCCTCTTCAGCTTCTTGCTAATAAATATTTGCCTCATATAACTTTAAGGTATATCAGCCATTAATAACAAATAAAGGATGTGGATAGAGAAAAAGTGCAATTTTGAGCGGTCAGTCTAAAACTGTTAATTTTGCTAGCTCTTGACCCAAAAACAGTTTGTTTAGAAATTTATAAAAACGAGAATTAGAGAAAGAAGGATTATTTACAAGAAGTTGTTAGCTTTTGAGTTATAAGTAAAATGCCACGAACAAATGGGATTTATATTTTTATATTTAATTTTGTTTAATATTCTTCCACGAAAATGAATTCGCAAATCCCAGTTTCGGATAGAGCACTCAAAAAACATTTAGAATAGAAGAAATCAAAACTATGCCAAAGCTTTCGTGCTAAGGATTTTTTGAGCATAATTTCAGTAAACTATAATAGGATACATCTAGGATATAGTATAGTGTTTATAATGTTTAGTCAGATATTCTTCCCTATGTGGTGTGGTAATAGCTAATATGTTAGTGTGGAAATTGACAGTACCAATTAATTATTGAACTGGATATTCGTTACTATTGGTTTAGATTACTGCTTTTAAATATTTTCGTTGCTGTCGTGGCGCCGCTCGAATCCGGCGAACCGGGCGGCCGCCCGGGTCGCCCTGCCCTTCCGCCGGCCCTGTGTACATCTCAATAGCTTTATTTTTTTGGATATATTCGCTTGTACAGAAGTCACTATCATTTTTTACAATTAAATATAATTTATTATTTAACTTAATTTTTACATTAAAACCACGTCTTTTAAACCGCTAATATCTGGAATATCTACAAAACCGTTAAAAATTTTGAAATATTCTAAATACAAAAAATATTCATTTTTTAATTCTCCCTCTATTAAAAAAATTATTTACAGGGTTCTCTAAAAAAATAGTAGCCTAGAATTCGAACTTTATTTATTTATGATATACAGGGTGGTCCGAACTGTATTCCGGAAATTCGGCAGCATATTCTGCAGATAAAAATAAGTAAAAAAGTTCGTATAAATGTATGTCCTAAAATGCTTAGTTTCGGAGATACAGGGTGTAGAAGTTTCATTTTTATTTTCATTTTTTCTAAATAATATCTAAAGTAACGTCAATATTTGGATGAAAAATGGTGTCTGCGAGTTTTTTAACATGAGAAATTTGATTTTGATGTCAATATGACTCCTACTTGTAGAGGGCGCCACCTACATATTTTTTAACTGGTTTGAAGAGTAATAACTTTTCGTTCGTACCTGCATGAAACTACTGGGCGAAAAAATATACATTTATGACTTGTTTTACGTAAAAAAGATCTCCTGGTAAAAATCGCTACGGGTAATGGTTCTCGAGATATTTGGAATCGAAATTATCAATACCTGTCGTCATTGACATAAATTAAACATGTTGACTTCGATGTTGACTAAATACCTATTAAACTGAAATCATAAATTTGAAATGTTTTTGTGTCAAAAGTTCAATAGAAACTTTTTTATCGTCATTTTTTCTAAGAAAAATTTATGATTAATTTGGAAAAATAAAAAGTTCCCAAATTTACTATTTCAGTCAAATAACAATCTACTTTTTTGTCAATAATTACATGTATTGCTCGTAGCCATTTTTACCAAGAGATATTTTTTACGTAAAAAATCACGGAGATGTATATTTTTTCACCCAGTAGTTTTATACAGGTATGGACGAAAAGTTATCACTCTTCAAACCAGTTAAAACACATGTAGGTGGCGCCCCCTACAGATAGGAGTCATATTGACATCAAAATCAAATTTCTCATGTCAAAAAACTCCCAGACGGCAATTTTCATTTAAATATTGACGTTACTTCAGAAATTATTTGGAAAAAATCGAAATAAAAATGGAACTTCTACACCCTGTATCTCCGAAACTAGGCATTTTAGGACATACATGTATATGAACTTTTTTACTTATTTTTATCTGCAGAATATGCTGCTGAAATTACCGGAATACAGTTCGGACCACCCTGTATATCTCTGTAACTATAGATATTTACTCATATCTTAGGAATATGTAAAGTGATCTGAGAAGAAGCCAAAAATGTAATAATATACAGGGTGGTCCTTTAAAAAAATAGCCTGATCCACTTACAACTTTTTTGACACCCTAACACCCTGTCGAAGTTAAACTATTTTCCTGAAATTCATCCTAGTACCATGCTTTAGGAAAAATCCTATATGGGTATTTCGGCACTGCAAGAAAATCTACAAAATAAAATAGTTATTTTTTGAAGAGATGAATCCGCCACATAGTTATAGACATTTTTTACCATACTTTAGGTTTGCATTTAAACAAAATTCCCCATTATTCTAGGAGCTAAGATGCTCGAAGCACTATTGCCGGACCCTGTATGATAAATATAATAATATACCGTATGATCGAAAAAAACGACGTCCAGTTGGCTGGGAAATGACGATCGATGACATTTCCCATATAAATTAACATAGCGATCTTCATTTCATAGCCATCGCTGACGCCGTTTTTTCTCGATCATACGGTATTATTTCTTACAATCAATATGTATTTTTTTTGCTTCATAAAGAAACTAATTTCAAGAAAAAAACAATAGGATGCATTTGTACCCCACTTGGTATTTAAAAAATTTTTGACCACGGTTTTATGAAAGTTAAGGTAGTAAATTGCAAGAAAATCTTAAAAAATTAAAATTACTTTTTGCGGCCTAGGAATTTTTTAGCCAAAACAGATTTAAAATTTATATTTAGCACCTCAAAAATCGGGGGGTATACCGTGGTTCACCCAATTATTCAGATGGTGAGATGTTTTAGCCGCCTTTAGTGTGCTTTAAACCACTGTGCGTCAGAGTTTGAAACCTTATTTATTAAAAAGATTAATTTTCTGTGTCACGGAAGAAACTTTTTTCCCGTTGATTTTTCCGGCATTTAGTTATTCTTTTTTAGGGGCAGAGATGAATCCAACAAATTGGATACCATTAAAATCGGTCCAACCGTTCTTGCCTTAGAAATAGGGTAACTAACCGGAATCTGTTTAATTTATTTAGATTAAATACATAAAGTTTTTGAAAAATTGATTTTTATTGTCTTGGAAAATTTTGTACAATTTGTCATAAATTTTAGTAAAAAAAATTATTCGTTGCTCATACTATCGACTAGCTCTGTGTTCACCTTCACTATTTTCTGGAACTGAATACCGAATAACATTCTCCTCTCTACTTTCTACATTAGGTTGGTACGTTTGACGACATTCAACAGTACATTCCTGATTGGTCTCTGGTGCCAACATTTCGCTTAAACCGGCATTTTTAATTTTTTTCTGTTCCTTCATATAAGTTAAATACTGACTCTGGTATATTTTCAACAGTTTTTGTTTTGCCGTTTCTGCTTTAGATTTCATAATGTAATAGTTAGAAGTTACGATTGATTTGATGGTGACTGACACTTTTAAGTACTCCGGATGTTTTTTTATCTTGTCAAAAAACAATACTTTGTATTTGATGTAAATGGTGTAGGCGTTCTCCCAGCTGCGTTCCTTGAAATAGAAGTTGAACTGCTTGAACATGTTTATTCCTGACTTGTAGTAAAGCTTTGCCGGTATGTTTTTGTCTATCTCTACATTTCTGTCGTAGTTGATGAAGTTTTTCAAACGAGTTTCTGCAGAAAAATCTAATTTTAAAAGACCACCGAAATCCATACTTTTTTACAAATAAGAACGTTTTTAAAATAATTGTGTTTAATTCCGTTTTGGAAACTGTTTCGCCAGCAAAAAAATGTCATGTCACTTGATGTCAATGACTGACATTAGAAAATAATATAATAGTACCTATAGTCTAACCACAGAATCTAACAAAGTCTAGTAAAGTCTGACAAATTCACAAATTTTCATCATTTCAGTCATTTATGTGATATATGAAATTATTTATTTGTTCAAAATTATTGTTTTAATTTATTACAAATAGTATTTTCCCGACAATTGCATAAAATTTTAAAGAAAGGAATGCTGATTCAGTATGATATATACTAAAATAAAAACGATTGTCAGATAAATATTCTAATAAAAAATTTTGTCTTTGATACTTTATTTGCATTAAATTACTAAAATTACTATTTATTTAGAGATTTTGTATGCGGAAGTGCATCTAGTAAAAATCTATTAACAAATACAAGACATGCAAGAGTCTTGGAGCAAGGCCAAGACTACCATTAGACTGCAAAACCAAAGTCAAGTCACGCGAGGTCTTGCATTTGCTCATCACTAAATAAGATATACCGAGTGCGTCTCGAAAGTGGCTTACCCCTATAACTTTTTTTATTTTATCATATAAAAAATAGATTTGGTATGTTAGTATATGACATAGATAAATTAGGATTTATTGACTATGACTTGTGTTCAATTGTTTTTGGTCACTTTTTGTTTCACCGGAAATGACTATAACTTTTGATTTTTAAATGGCACCCTGGGTATAGTTCTACTTTATTCGATAGAAAATGACACTCTGAATAGAATGATCTCGAGAATGATATATCATATATGTCAACTTTTGATATTTTTGCTTAAAAATAAATCGTATTTTAAATTTCAATCTAGAGTGCCATGGCTGTGTTAAAAACACTAATTTTTAATCAAGGAGCCTACGAAAAATAGTTTTGATCATCTAATGTTTTTCGAGTTTTGTTCTGGTCGGTTAAAAGATACCCACCCAAATCGTATTTTTAATTATATCTAATTTTTTCAAATGGAACAAGGGTTTGTTACAAATAAGTTGGTGCCACACAGTTGGTATTTCGAGTCGAATTATGGTTATGAACCGCATGTTACAATTTCAAATAAACCATATGTGAAAATGTCAAAAGGTTTGGTTTGGTTTTTTGATCTCTGTTCAGAGAGTCATTCTGTTCAGAGTCTCATTTTCTATTGAATAAAGTAAAAAAAAATACCAAAGATGTCATTTCAATATCAAAAGTTGTAGTCATTTCCGGTGAAACAAAAAGTGACCAAAAACAATTGAATACGTCAATCAATCCTAATTTATGTCATATACTTACATATCAAATCTTTCTTTTATCTGCAAAAATAAAAAAGTTATAGGGGTACCAAATAAAACGAAAAAGAGCAAAGGGTAGAAGATAAAGAGTAAGTAATTTGACGTATATATCTCAAATATCCCAATTTTGGATTTAAACTAGTTTGCTTCTAAGGTACAGATATTCTTTTGGTCTTGCATTTCATCATCACTTCTAGCCCCTCATCAAAATTTAGGCACGTGTCACATGTAGAACCAAAACTAGGACTATAAGAATTTCTAAATGCCTGGCAATAAGGTTAAATGAGTTATGACTCAAGAAAGATTTATAAGGTCGCGGTGATTATTTAGAATAATATTATATTTTAATTAGTTAATCATTTATTTAGAATAATATTATATTTTAATTAGTTAAATATATACTTTTCTAACAGTAACAATTTTAGCAAAAAAAAATATTTCTATTCCAATTTATTTGAATTATGTTCTGAATCTATTTATTCACAAGCCATACCTACAGGCTAAACAGCCGAACCAAAACAAAAACTAAAAGTTAATTCCATGATTTACGGCCAGTTAATAAAATATTTTCGTAGATGTAGTAATAGGTGACAAAAATGAAAACGAAACAGTCATTTATATTTTAACATAGGAGTGACTGAAATATCTTGAGGTTTAATTAAAATTCCAATAAATGACTGCATCTATTTTCTTTAATTTTTTTGTTTATCTTTTTTAGTTAATATTAATGACGTCATTAGCCCAAATTAATAAAATCTGCATCAGCCAAAACACCAGTTCAAATATAATGACAAACAAAAATTAAAGAAATAAATAAAAAATATAAGGCCAGCGCGTGGGCTTATACAGCGTTTCCAAAATGAAATGAAAGCAAAAATAGCATACATCCATAACTGGTTCACTTTTATTGTTTGTAATTAAAGTAAAGCCAGGTAAATAGTTTACGTTAATGTCTCCTTTTACTACCAAGGTTAATTGGACGAGGCCTAATTTCTTTGCTCGGATTCCGAATCATGGTCCTTAGCTATATTCTGGCCCGCCGACTTAAGCTTGATTTTCATGCACCCGTTGTCCGACGATACGTTGATACGATATTAATTTCATTGGTTGTATTTAAAGGCTTCGATTGGTTAACCGTTTCTAACCAACCGAAGTCTTTAAATTCAACCAATAAAATTAATATCGTATCATCGTATCGTCGGACAACGGATGCATGAAAATCAAGCTTTACATCGACTCTTACGAAATATCCGACTTCACTAGATTTCAGACGTTTAGCGATCCAAAGACACATCGAATAACGTGGCTGAACTTCGGTAATCTTCTAAAATCTAAATTTTGAAAACACAGTAAGCATTTAATTCAAGATCCTATACAGGGTGGTTCAAACTGTATCCCGGAAACTTTGACAGCATATTCTGCAAATAAAAATAAGTAAAAAACTTTATATAATTGTATGTCCTAAAATGCTTAGTTTCGGAAATACAGGGTGTAGAAGTTTCATTTTTATTTCAATGTTTTCCAAATAATTTCTGAAGTAACGTCAATATTTGGATGAAAATTGGTGTTTGGGACTATTTTGACATGAAAAATATGATTTTGATGTGAATATGACTCCTATTTGTAGAGAGCGCCACCTACATGTGTTTATTAATATTAATTGTTTTGAAGAGTCATAACTTTTCGTCCGTACCCGTATAAAACTACTGAGTGAAAAAGTGAACATTTCCGTGATTTTTTACGTAAAAAATATCTCTTGATAAAAATCGCTACGAGTAACCGTTCTTAAGATATTTAGAATGGAATTAGTCAATACATGTCATTATTGACAAAAAATAAACATGTTGAGTAGATAGTTATTTGATTGAAATTATAAATTTGGAAACATTTTATTTTTTTAAATTAATCATAATTTTTTCGTCGAAAAAATGATGATCAAACAGTTTTTGTAGAACTTTTGGCACAAAAACATTTCAAATTTATGATTTCCGTCTAATAACTATTTAGTCAACAGGTTTAATTTATGTCAATGATGACAGGTATTGATAATTTCAATTCCAAGTATCTCGTAGCGATTTTCACCAAGATATTTTTTTTGCGTAAAAAACGCCGTAAATGTATATTCTTTTACTCAGTAGTTTTATACAGGTACGGACGAAAAGTTACTATTTTTAAACCATCAGTTAAGAAAGACATATATGTAGGTGGCGCCCCTACAAGTAGGAGTGATATTGACATAAAAATCAAATTTATCAGGACAAAAAACTCCCAGACACCAATTCTCAATGAAATATTGACGTTACTTCAGAAATTATTTGGAAAAATCGAAATAAAAATTAAATTTCCCCACCCTGTATCTCCAAATCTAAGCATTTTAGGATATACATTTATACGAACTTTTTTGCTTATTTTTTATCTGCAGAATATGTTGCAGATAAATGCTTTTTTCCGGAATACAGTTCAGACCACCCTGTATATCAAAAATTCACTAATGCTTTGTTTTTTTTATTAAATCTAGTATACATTGTCAGCTTTCAACTTATAGCTTGAGACACTCTATAAACATATCATATCATTTAAAAAAAACAAGATTTATGAAGGCAATTTTGTCGAAATATTCAAATTAACAACGAGCAAAAATTAATTTTGTGGGGTATACCGCTGTGAATTAATTTATGTTATTAATTTTAGTATGTGGTGACAGTCCGTTAAAATATATGTGTTTTCAAAGAGAAATACAGTAAACTAGTTTTTTGTAAATATATATTTGTTAAACTGTATAATAGTTAAAACTATACTGTTTTGTTAGAAATATTGATTCATTTGTTGTTAAATTAATAATTATAATTTAATGTGGCCAGATTTTAATAAAAAAAATTAAACTGGATTTTAAAATGTAGTTTGAAAACAACCTTATAAATTGCATTTTAAATAATTGAATATATGGCATTCCGGAAGTCTTCTGAAGAGAAAAAAAAAATAAATACCACATTGTATACCGGGTGCGTCTCAAAAGTGGTTCACCCCTATAACTTTTGTATTTTTTCAGTTAAAAAAAAGAGACTTGATATGTTAGTGTATGACAAAGATTGATTGACACATTCAATTGTGTTCGGCCACTTCCTGATTCACCGGAAACGACCATAACATTTGTTTTTTAAATGGCAGACTCTTTTTTTTTCTTTATTCGATAGAAAATCTGAATCTGAATAGAATAACATATCATATGTCAACTTTTGACATTTTCGCATATGGTTTATTTGAAATTATGTCTTGCGGTTCGTAACGATCGAAAATTTGACAATTTACAATTTGACTCAAAATACCAAGTGTGTGGTATCAAATTATTAGTAAAAAATGCTTTTTCCAAATATGCTAATGAGCCACCCTCGAGCCATCTGAAAAAATTGAGGTATGATTAAAAATACGATTAGGGCATTTTTTAACCGGTCAGGACAAGACACTAAAAACATTAGACGATCAAATCTATTTTTCAAAGGCTCCTTGATTAAGAATTAGTGCGTTTTTAACATAGCAATGGCACTCTAGATTGAAATTTAAAATACGAAAATGAAAATCTAATCTATCAGATTATGTAAAAAAATACCGAGAGCGCCATTTAAAAATCAAAAGTTGTAGTCATTTCCGGTGAAACAAGAAGTGACCAAAAACAATTGAATACGTCAATCAATCCTAATTTATGTCATATACTAATATACCAAATCTCGCTTTTTATCTGAAAAAAATAAAAAGTTATAGGGGTGAGTCACTTTTGAGACACACCCGGTATTTGTTTACATAACGAGGTAACAACCAACGAGGTATGAAATGGTCGTTTTTAAAATATCGGCATAGAGCTGTTTAATTCCATTTCGATGTGGAGGAATTTTCATGTCTTTCTATTCATATTCTTCGAAAAGTCCAATCTTTTCATGATATTTTGACGACGTTTCGTGCATTACGATACCCCATTTTCAATGAATCAAATCAAAAATCGTCCGATTTAAATTAAATTTGGTATGTCGATAGATTGAACCAAGGCCAACTTGACTGTGTACGACACGTGTCACTGTGACAGTTACTTTTGACGGAAGAAACGTCAAAAGTTGATGTCCGATCGCGACCAAATTTGGAGGGTAGGCAATGTGAGCGATGGTGCACACGGTTCAACCCTGCAAAGTTGGATACGACGTTTCGTTTACATCTTCATCAGGGTGGGACTAACGATTCGATATTGATGAAAAATGTGGGACGATTTCGGCATAATTGGGGACGGGCAACAGGATGCCTCTAAATGGACGAAATCATCGGGATTTTTCTTAATTATGGGTCGATTGAAACCAAACTCGGCACGTGGTATCCAAATTGAGTCCTCAGACGGACAGATGAAAGTAAGGAGAAGTTTCACTTAAAATATGCGCACATAGTGCACACCCAATTTTTTTTTTGAAAAGAACTCACAATGATTAATTATTAAAACAGTTTTCCTTGTTCTTAAGTATATTATAATATATTACGTATTTAAAAACGTACTGTTGATTAAATATACGTTTTAAGTTTTTAAGTTTAAAAGTTTTAAAACGCTGCAAAATCCTACCAAGTGTACGAGTATATAACTTTTCAACAAGATAAGCATCATTCACCCATAACTTTGATCGATATCTTTCATCTTAAACTGTTGTCTCTTCGAAAAAAACAACCTCAAGATATTTAGCATCAAACCAAAGCAGAACATCGAAGTGAAACGCATGAAAAAATGCCATCAAGCTAAATCGAGAGAGATAAATCGAGAAAACGGGACATTATGTCAAACAGGACATAAAAGCTTCACCCTTCGATGTTCGAGCTCGTGTCCGAGTCGCTGGAAACGAGATGTGTGTGTAGGCGGAATAGTATTTACACCTGTAGTACATATATGCTTCTTTGTCAAGCTGAATGTACATTATGTCACTGTCTTTTACTCTACTAGCGATGAAGCCGAAAAGGGGGATATGATTCCAGCCAGCATTTTAATGTGTTTCTAAAATTTTAGAAATTTTTAATTTAAACGCATTTATTAAATTATTTAATTATATCTGAGTAATAATTATATCGGGACGGTGTCAGTATTGGTGTCAGTTGATTTTTTTCACTTTATGGGTATATATATTTCAATATTGTTTAACTTTTCATGAATTTCTTACACTTTTAACTTCGAATTAAGATGTCTCAACTCTGTCATTAAAAAGTGATATTTCCATCTAATTTGGCCGAAATATTTTTTAATATTAAAATATATAAAAAAGTACATTTTTAATGAATTACTAGTATAAGAGCTAAAGCATATTTTTCCTTTCACCAAAAGCGGATTTTTGCAGAACAATAAAACTTGTAAAAAGTTTCTGGTCTGATCGAGCATTGGCGTTATTTGAAAATTTGTAAATATAATCAGTTAAAATAACATCTAGAATGCGACTTTATCTAAAGAAGAAAACATTCGACCAATGTGTACTACCAATCATTACCTATGCATGCAAAACCTGGACACTTAAAAAGGACATAAGGAAACTGTAGGTCACACAACGCGCAATGCTGGGAATAATACCCAAGAAAGACCAAAAATAATAGAGTGGATACGACAAAAGGACCCAGGTAATAGACGTCATTCACGGAATCAAATCCCTCATGTGGCAATGGGCTGGAATCCTGGCAAGAAGGAGGAACAACAGATGAACCACAAAAATTACAACAATAAGCCCAGCTACAAAGAGAGTATATAAATATGTGAGGGAGGCTACACCATAATTGGAAATGGTTGAATATGTTAAAAATGATGATGCTGATGATTATGTCTTAATTATATACAGGGTGTTTCTGAATATACCGGGTGCGTCTCAAAAGTGGCTCACCCCTATAACTTTTTTATTTTTTTAGATAAAAAACGAGATTTGGTATGTTAGTATATGACATAAATTAGGATTGATTGACGTATTGAATGGTTTTTGGCCACTCCCTGTTTCACCGGAAATGACTACAACTTTTCATTTTCAAATGGCATCATCGGTATTTTTTTACTTTATTCGATAGAAAATGACATTCTGAATAGAATGTCATATCATATGTCAACTTTTGACATTCTCGCTTAAAACAAAATTGAATTTTAAAATTCAATTTAGAGTGCCATGGTTATGTTAAAAACTCTACTTCTTAATCAAGGAGCCTTGGAAAAATTGATTTGGTTGTCTAAAGTTTTTAGTGTCTTGTCCTGGCCAGTTAGAAAATGCTCAAATCGTATTTTTAATCATATCTCAATTTTTTCAAATGGAACGAGGGTAGTTCATTAGCATATTTGGAAAAAGCATTTTTTTACGAATAATTTGGTACCACATACTTGGTATTTTGAGTCAAATTTTCGTTACGAACCGCAAGTTATAATTTCAAATAAACGATATGCGAAAATGTCAAAAGTTGACATATGATATGTCATTCTATTCAGAGTGTTATTTTCTATCGAATAAAGTAAAAAAGTACCGAGGGTGCCATTTAAAAATCAAAAGTTGTAGTCCTTTCCGGTGAAACAGGAAGTGACCGAAAATAATTGAATACGGCAATCAATCCTAATTTATGTCATAATATACTAACGTACCAAATCTCGTTTTTTTAACTGTAGAAATAAAAAGTTATAGATTGATTTTTCAAGTATTTTTAATGTAAAAAGTTCATATAAATATGTTATAACATAAGTATACAGGATGTCCCAGGCTGAGCGTGCATTAGACGTTTCTAAAAAACTACACTATCTAGATCGGATATTTTTTGCGATTGTTTCACAATGAGATCTATCGATTACTCCCGGAAATACCGGAAGTTGGCAGCCACTTTAATCATCTTATAAATTCTCTGTAAAATTTTAAGAATTTTGATTTGAAACACTCTATACCTAATATTAACCATTTTTGAGAAAAAAACAATATTTGAAAATCAAAATATTTCAATGGTAAAAGTACGTGTACCAAATTTAATAAAAATATTTAGAGTGGCTCCGAATAAAATATTATGGAAAAACGATTTTTACTTAAAACTTTGACACCCCCTGTATCACAAAAACGAATCATCATAGAACACATATTTATATGATCACTTACCTTAGAAATACTTGAAAAATCACCTTGTGCAATATTCGATGCTTATTCAAAAACACCATGTACCGGGTGGCCAAGTAATAATTTAATATTGTATAACTTTGAGAAAAAAATTCTAATAAGTAAATCGGCCAAGAGAAATCGCTGGAAATTATTTTTAAGTTAGAAAAATGTCCGCTAGGGGGGCGCATCTGCAATGTCAGAAAACATTTTTTTTTCTCAAAAATGTGCAGGTGAAGAGTAAGAAAGTGAAATATTGCTATTGTAATCAATGAAAAATTTGTAACTTTTTTATATAGCATATTTTGCTGTATCTCATAAAATAAAGTGGTGTGAGGAGAATAACTTGTTTTTATTAAAATAAGGATAACTCTGGTTTAGGTTGTCCGATTTAAACAAATTAGGGCTCATTATAAAAGAGCTTTTCTTTCTTAATAATCTCCAGTATAAATTTAGTATCCATAGATTTTTTCCTGGTAGCTAGAGGACGCTGATTAGCATCATAACAGATATTACGTTTTTGCATAAAAAATAAATAGAAGGTTATGTTTCTTTTAGCACAGTTAAATAGAGCACGAAATTTCCAAAATATCATATGTAATGGAAATATGCCGCTCCAGCGTCTTTATCTACTATAGTAAGTAGTAACCAAGAAGCCCCACACATTCGTAGCGAAATAAGCTGCACAACCTCACCAACTGAACCGCCATACTGAAATGACAACAAATGCAATTTCGTCATGGTGGATCCTCTAACAAAATTGCCAATTCCTCTCTTAGAAATTGTGAATAGTTCATTCCATTCAGATGATTCAAAAAGTCCAATCATTCGCCGTCTTAAAATTCCTGCTCAAACATTTACCGACCAACGGTCTTGGTCCTGAACTACTCGCATCAAGTGCAGATTTAGACCAGTAGTGCATATTGATAAGATTCGCACCTTCGGTGCTATATGAAAAGTGACACGAACAACATAAACTTAATAATAAAAAAATAACGCAAACAACCAGTAAATATCAAAAACAAGTAAAATTAAGGTCGAACTTGGATTAATAACTAATTGACGTTAGCATGAAAATTAACCGACGTTAGCATAAAAAATAAATTTAATAATAAAATACGAATAATAAACATTTAAATAAAATTATTGATTGCTTGACTTTCGGAATGTGACAATTATTTCAATAAAATTAACCAAGAAATATACAAAAATGTATGAGATGAAAGATAATGTTACATAAACACGTTTAAACATTTATGACGTCATTTTTTTCTCGAAATACGTCCAAAATTCGGATGTATAAAAACTAAACTTAAACATTATGATATTTTGACATAACCAATTTACGTCTTTTTGTTTCCTAGCCTGCTGCTATAATTTTTAGACCTTATAAACCTACGCAGCAGCCTAAAATGATTTGATCATCGCCCGTGAGAGAGAAGATAAAAAGTAACGGTTTGCGCTGTTATCTTGAAAATTTTGTGCTCTATTTAACTGTGCAAAAATAATGATAACCTGCTATTTAATTTTTTTTATGTAAAAGCGCAATATCTGTTCTGATGGCAAACAGCGAAAAAATATATGGAAACAATATATTTACTGGAGATTATTCAGAAAGAAAATCTCTTTTAAGCGTGCCCTAGTTTGTTTAAAACGGACAACCTAAACCAGAGTTATCCTTATTTTAATAAAAGCAAGTGTAAGTATCCCCGACCACTTTATTTTATGAGATAGAGCAAAATATACGCTATATCAAAAAAATTACAAATTTCCCATTGATTACAACAGCAATATTTATAATACCTCTTCACCTGCCTATTTTTGAGAAAAATCCTGTTTTCTGTTTGGTCTTCATAGATGCGCCCCCTAGTGGACATTTTCCGAACTTGAAAATAATTTCCAGCGATTTTTCTTGGTCGATTTACTTATTACAATTTTTTTCCCAAAGGTATACGATAAGAAGCTTCTGAGATATAGCCGGCGTCCATTCTTAGTTTTGCCACCCGGTACATGAGAATCTTTTATGCTTAGTTAACTAATAAATAAGTCGATTTGTTTCAATTAAAACTATTGAGATACTTCAGTACACGAATCGCCGTCTGAATATTTATTGCCACTGCCGTTGGTTGAATAAATCCTTAGGCAGTTTACGGTATGTTCACAGGCGGAATACTTAATAAATAAGAAGCACGATTGGCAGGGAATTAAGATAAGAATTAAATACTGCACCGCCATCGCTATCCACAACGTGCGTACGGAACAAGTGATTTAATAAAAAGATATTGTTAAATTCTTTTTTCTTTTTCAATCACTTTTTTACAGTTCTATAAGGGAAATTAAAACAACTTTCGTTGCACGTCATCAATGACACCATGCGTCGTCTTATGGAGTTTGCTGGTGGTCGTATTATGATGTGCAATCAAAGTTATTTTAATTTCCCTATATTTAAATTTTAGTATATTAAGTATATCTAATAATAATTGTAATAATAATTGTAATAATTGAAGAGCACTTAAAAACGAAGCTCCACTTAAAAACGAAGAGCAGGCATCTACACTAAACAATGAACACTTAGACAACATGCAACCCAACGAATATTACAAATACTTGGGAATTTTACAAAACAGAAAAGTTGACCATACCGCACTTAAAACCCAACTAAAAGAACAATACAGGAAAAGACTAAGTAAAATACTGAAAACCGAACTAAATTCAAAAAACACAGTTAGAGCGATTAACACCTACGCCATACCGCTGCTCACCTATTCATTTGGAATCACTAAATGGTCCAAAACAGATCTGGAAAATTTAAATATAACTAGATTCCGACAGCTGCATCCCAATTCTTGCAAGGAGAGGCTAACCATTGAAAGAAAAGAAGGAGGTAGGGGCCTGACAGATATTCACGAAATACACAACAAACAGATTAATTCACTAAGAAAATACTTTAAAGAAAAAAATACCTCATTACACCAAGCAGTAACTATAGCGGATGCTAACTACACACCATTTAATCTTAACGCAGAAAAATATTCCTGTTTCAAATATACTCACATTAGGAGGAAAAAGAAAACAAATGGTCCCAAAAGCAACTACATGGAAAACACTGGCTATATTGTAACGTTTTTAGTTCGTTACGCATGTCTTTGATTATGATATATGATGTCTGGGCACAACCCTGTTATTGTTTGGCAATAACCCTGTTATTGTTTGATTACTGGAACTGCCTGGTATCGCTCTGTGGGAGCGCGCGCTGTCAACATTGCTTCTGTCAATTCTCTGTGATCTAACTTCACTTTTGGTTGGACCGTTTGGCCCACGGTGCAAAAACTTAAATGGCAGGATTTGGAACAAGAATTGCCAAATCCCGCTGTCAGAGGGCGCCACTGTCGATTTAAAAATATATGGGCGGAGTAAGAGGGAAGGAAAAGTTTCTTCCCGCCACCCGTCTCATCGTAATATTTCGTCATTTTTCCCGGCAGCCATCAGTGCCTAGCTTTGTCTGGAGCTGAGAGGAATGTGTTTTGTGGCTGTGAGTGTCGTAGTGTTCATTCCCAAAGTAAAGACGTTTTATGTTGTGTGCCCGGCCTTTTATAGTGTATTATTTTAAATTAAGAACTTTTATTTTGTGTATCCATTTAGAGTGAATTATTCTTTATATGTAAGTATCTAGAAATTAGTTTATAATAATATAACCTGCTCGATAAAAGCTAGGTTAGGTTAGGTTAATTGTACCTTGGAAATGGCTATCGATGGAAGATTGATATTCATTAATTGATTAGATTTACTAATATAATTTACATTTTAAATGCCATCAATTGTCATTCCTAAGGTAGCTTGATGCAGCTTTTCGTAATCGTATGGTACAATATGATCGAAAAAAAAACGGCGTCACCGTTGGCTATGAAATGAATATCGCTGTCATTCTCTCTCTATATGTAAAATTATATGAGGAATGTCATCGACCGCGTCATTTCCAAGCCAACTTGACTTCGTTTTTTCGATCATACGGTATTACTTTAGTATTACCATGTACCTAGGTATAGAAATTTAGAAAACAAAAAGAATACAAAAATAGTTGTATATATATATATTTTATCCGAGCAATAATTGTAATGTTTAATTTTTAGTTGCCTATAAATTTAATGAGCCGCATTTGTATTGTAAAATTTCGAAATCTACAAAAAAAGAAAAAATAAATAAAAATTTATAACAAAAAATAAATGATTTTTATTATAAACTTCCTTGTAATATCTGGTATATAATCAATTCACATGTGTTATTAATCATACACCTATTATTAAGTAAATCTGATAGTACTTTTTGATTTTGGTATAGAAAATATTGTAATGTGATTTTTACCGCATGTGTATTGTTTAACGATTATAGGCTAGATATTTGTTTGGCAAGTATATTAAATCAAACATCTTTTACAACATATTTTTTAAAAAATATATTGTATAAGATGTTTATTTAACTTTACTTGAAACAAAATATCTGGTATAAAATCATCCTAGTTTAAATATTGTATGATCGAAGAATACGGCTTCAAGTTAACTTAGAAATGACTATTGATGACATTAACCATATAACTTTACAAAGAAAATGTTATCGATCGTCATTTTTAAGTTAACTTGGAATCGTTATTTTTCGAACATACGGTATATTAAATTAATTAGGTGTAATATAATACTATAGATGGCGCTGCCAAAATTGCTTTGAATGCAATGTAGATTTCTTTTTAAAATTTAATTGCAGATTTCTTTTTTTTAATTTAATTTGTAGTTCTAAATCCGTGTCATAGATGGCGTACCAAAATGTTGTCCTAATTTTTTGTACGGAAGATTTCGTTCTGTTTTAATCTGTTCTGTGGTTTGGCCTCTTAGACGCCATTAGTCCCAGTGTTGAGAAATGTTGGTCATTTAAATCTGGCTGCATTAATGCTGAGATCAAGCTGCCATTTCGAAGCCAAGCAGGTAAAGCTGAAAGCTATTTTCCTTTTAGATCTGATATTATTAGTGATCTGATATTTTAGGGTAGGAGCTTACTGGATGTCCCAACCTTGTATTTGTATTTTGGTCATACCGTTATTATGTCCCTTTGCTTTGTCCTCCAGGAATGTCATTTGTGAAGAAAGGGACAGATTGTTTATTATTATTGAGCCCTCGGAGGTATTTCCAGGTAGGTTCATTTTGTTTATTAGACGGTGTTTGATTTTAAACAAGAGTTTCGTGTTCTTAGGGTCTTACGGACGGACATTGTCTTACGGACAAGTGTCCAAGGTATGGACTATTTTTCAAGGTCCTAGTAGTGTTCTCTTGTGCCACTATCTTATGGACGGATGTCCCATGGACAAGTGTCCCCAGTAGGATTGATTTGTCTTACACATAGAGTGCCCCAGCGTGGATGTGGCTTGAGCCCCGTGCTGCTTCACCCCCATTTCTAAGCCTGGATCGCCGACAGACAGTACAGAGATGCTAGACCTCCTCGCGCTGCTACTGTTTGAAGCAGGGTTACATAAAAGAACAGCTAAGTGTATATTTAAGTTCTAGTTTTGCATTTAACATCTAAAATGTTTTCAGTCTTAAACAGTAACGTACATTTTAAACAATAGCGTACAGACTATATTTAGTGGTTAGATTATTAAGGATATTTATGTCGATGCAGTAGTAAAAGTGTGATTTAGATTTTAGATTTCATAATATCACGCATTGTAATAGTATTACTTTCTATAGACATTATTATTACGCTATACTAACAGATGAATAACGAGATAGATTCTAGAATCTACAGGTTGCAACACATCTGATTTAACACCGTATAAATTTAACAATTTAAATAAAGTAATGCTACTTTTCCTATATTTTCTATAACGTTACACGCATTGTATTTTCTTTATAGTCTTTTCATAGAACGTATTTAATATTATTTACATATATAGTTTTACTCAACAAGTAACCACTATAATAATTATATTAATTGTACAATGCTATTTACCATCAGAATTCATCACGAATAAATATAGTCATTAGTTTTAAGTATTATACAACTGTGTTTTCTTTCTCTGTACATGCCTGGCGCCCAATATCTATATATCTTTTGTTTATTATTATTGATTAATTTTCTCTCTAGTGAAATACCTTATCCACGACTGCTCCGATGAAAAGCTGCCGTTCGCAGTGGTAGTTGTTTAAAAAAACGCTACAATATTATGAACAACCCCTGACATCGATAAAGAACTGTCATATCTCATGGCTTCCCACAAAGGGCAACTGCAACCGGAAACGGAGGGGATTCATTATAGCGATACAAGATCAAGTAATGGCAACGCGCAACCACAGGAAATACATAATAAAGATAGGGCCCAACAAACGGATAACACCCGCAGGCGTTGCCACCTTCAAAGTGAAACAAGCAGAGCATATTACAAAATGGTTGTAAAGGCACTCACTGGTACAGAATACACTCTAAGGCAATGACTTTTTTGCGCGTATTATACATCAAGAAATAGCAAAAACATATAAATTTATACAAGAAGAACAGCCCTATTACAAATACACGCCGCAATCTGTCTTTGAAAACGACACTGTAAAACTCTACTGGGACAGAACGATCCATACTGACAAGACAGTAACATGCAATAGACCTGATATAACGTTAACACTAAAAAAAGAGAAAGTAACATATCTAATAGAAATCAGTGTTCCGAATGACAACAATATAACAAAGAAATATGAAGAAAAAATTAGCAAATATATTCCACTAACACAGGAAATAGAACGAATATGGCAACAAAAAGAAGTTAAAATCCTACCATTTATTATATCTAGCACGGGCCTCACACACAGGAAATTTAAAGAAAACCTCGATATTTTAAATTTAAAAGGTCATATTCACACACTTGCTCAAAAAGCAGTAATCATTAAAACCACAAAACATAACCCGCTCCTTCTTAAAACAAGCCCAGAAACAAAACAATAGAAACTCTGACAGTACTTGTAATGAACACCGTCTCTGTCAGGAATATACCTCAAGAGTGAGAGAAAAAAAAATTGTAATAATTGGAATGAGAATTTGCTAATCGAACAACAGGAAAAACGAGTGGATGAGTGAAGATATTTTAAAAATGATGGAACAACGAAGACAATTTAAAATCCAGAATAATCACAACGAATATAAATCTATGTAAAGAAAAATTCGTAATAAAATAAGAACGGCAAAAGAGACATGGTTGAAGGAGAGATGTATAGAGGCCGAAAATCTCAGTCATCTTGGAGACAGTTTCCATCTTCACAAGAAAGTGAAAGAGATAGCTGGGTTACACTATAATAAATCAATAACCCTAATTAAAACTGACGAAAATAAAATTAGAACGGAAACAGAAGAACTATTGCAAACTTGGAGAAATTATACCATTAATCTTTTCAACGACGAAAGATCAGAAAACCCTGCAACTGAGATTCCCATGCCATCAGGACCAAGCATATTGGAAAGTGAAATTATTCATACGATAGATTAATGAAAAACGACAAAACTCTAGGGCCTGATGATATGTATTCGGAAACGTTCCACTTAATTAATGAACAAAAGTTAAAAACTATAGTACAGCTTTTCAATAACATCTATGACACCGGTCACATCCCTGAAGACTGGCGTCGTTCTACGTTTATCACGCTACCAAAGTCAAGTAACGCAACTTCGTGTAAAGGGTATCGTCTTATTATTCTAATGAGCCACTTCCTTTAGCTCTGTTTACGGGTGCTGCAAGACTACAAAAAATGTGAGGAAGTATGTGAAGAAAGTCAATTTGGATATAAGAACGGCTTTGGTACTAGAGAAGCCATATTCAGTCTTCAAACTTTAGTACAGAATTGCCAAGACCAGAGAAAAGATGTCTTCATGTGGTTTACAGACTATGAAAAGGCGTTCAATAACGTTAAACATAACCTCCTTATATCATACCTCAGAGACTAGGGACTTGATGGAAAACATATAAAGCTCATCACTAATTTGTATTGGAACCAAAAAGCTGAAATTCGTATACATAGTGTGGGGGTAACTGAAGATTTCGAAATAAAAAAGGGGGTAAGGCAAGGATGTATTCTGTCTCCAATGTTGTTCAATTTATATGTGGAAAGAGCATTCACTGAGTCAATCTCCGATAGTCCCCTTGGTTTGAAAATAAATGGCATTCCAATTAATAATATCTGATATGCGGATGGCACAGTGATATTGGCAGACAATGTAAATGATCTCCAAATCCTTCTAAATAAGGTTAACAATGAAAGCCAAAGACTGGGTTTAAACATAATTACTACAAAAACTAAATTTATGGCTGTTAGCAGAAACAATATTCCCAACACCAAAATTTACTTAAATGAAGAGGTCATCAAGCAGGTCACACAATTTAAAAACGTGGGATCCAGATCAGGAGATCAAATGCAGAATCGAACAAGCAAGATCTACTTTTCTGAAACTTCGAAGATTTCTCACAAATAGAAACTTGAACTTAGATACAGAATGGTGAAGTGCTATGTCTGATCCGTTTTGTTATATAGTGTGGAAGCATGGACCCTGAAGGTAGCAACAATAAACCGAATTGAAGCTTTCGAAATGTGGACCCTACGACGAATGCTGAGAGTGCCCTAGGTCGACCGTGTGAGGAATGAAGACATTCTCAGAAGAGCTGGTCTAGAAGAACGTGAACTCTTCGAAATCATCAAGGAGAAGAAAATAGCCTATTTGGGACACACACTACGTGGAGAACGCTTTCACTTTCAGCGTCTGATTCTCCAGGGTAAAATAGAGGGGGCAAAAAGGGAATAGGCCGAAGGAAGCTATCCTGGCTGAGAAATATTCGTCATTGGACAGGCATACAGGACTTCCAAGCACTCCAAATCGCTGCAGTTAATAGAACCATCTGATGAGGAAGAAAAGATGAACGCCTACGCGGAATGCACACGGCACCTTAAAGAAAATAATTGTAACATAAAATAAATTTAAGGAAGTAAAAGGTACCAATAATTCATAATTACGATCCCTAGGTAACAACTTCGGTAACAACTAAATATTCGGACAAGCAAACGATTATTCAAAACTTTAATTTACACAAACTGAATTATTAAATTTCAGGATTACCTACATTAACAATATATTAAAATGTATGATTTATAATCAGTATTTAAATACTTTGGTTTCTATAAACATTAAAATTAACTGCAGACCAATACATAAACAAAAACATTGCACAATATCGTGACAACTAAATGTTCGGGCACTTTAAGAAATAATAATAATAATAGCTCCCGTATATAGCGTTTTTAACGCCTTGGGAGTAGCAAGATACAGCTTGCCATACTAGAGCCGTTCGGTATACAAGGAAGGTAATGTGGCTAGCACTACGCTTCTAACCGCCTCAGGATTGTGAATCCAAGTACTCATTTAAGGCTGAGTCGACCTAGGTACCCCAAACTATTTTTTATTTTAATAAGAATAGTCGGCTGATGAAATGTCGGGTGTGGGCGAGGGTGTCTCACTAGGGTAAAATGTACACGTATTGCCAAATGTCATTTATACAAGACTGCCAGTGACTGCCCAGAGCTTGACTGCCAGTGACTGCCGATGACTGCCAGCGACTGCCAGTGACTGCCAAAAGGGCACGCCAGCGACTGCCAACGACTGCCAGCGACTGCCAACGACTGCGCTACCAATGACTGACAACGACTGCCGGCTCAGCGGTATCTTAAGTCCGGGCCTTTGTCGACCCTTGACATGTATTATTTATCAACACATGTACAGGGTGGGCCAAATTGGACGCTTTTAAAGGGAAACACCCTTTTCTGTAGGAGATAGACTAAGACTAATATCGGTGTCTGGAGCTTAATTTTATCAAAAACACGACGGTGAAAACCGCACATATTAAACGTGACGGTACAAAAACATGACGGTGAAAACCGCACCACACAAAACCGCACTCTGTTACCGTTTCAGAATTACGGGATGATTTTCAAAAAAGTGCATTTTTAACAAATCACTGTAACTTTTTTGCTACAGAAAATTTTGTATTTTTATGAAAACATTTCAAAAGCACCTTTTTATGTTGAATTTAATGGTTTAAGAATATTTTTTTTCAAATTTACAATTTAGGAATTATGAATAGAAAATTTGATTTTTTATATAGGACACCCTGTATATATTTAATTCATTGAAAATAATTTAACTTGATATTTTGCTCGATTCCTCTTCTCTCGAGATATACAGTTTGTAAAAATTCGCCCACTTTGAATAAGTAGGCTTTGAACGGCGGAATAATATTTGCAATGAGAGATGCAGAATTTTATAACAATTTAAATTACATTTAACAACATCAACACATTTAAACTATATCGAATAACAATAAAAATTAATATCAAACCAAGATTTGAGATTTTGGTTGTTCAATATGTCAACCGTCTTCTGTTATGGACAGACAGGGCGGTTTTTAGCGAACATTTCTCGCGGAATTAATTAATAACTCAGCGCAGTGGGGATGAAGAAGAATACCCTCACGTATAAATGTAGTTCTAATTCTTGCCTAGATTATAATGGACAATTTAAAATAAGAACCTTTATTCTTCCGCAAAATAAAATCCATAGGAACAGTGGCGGATACAGGGGGCCATGATTTGGGCCCCTCTAAAATCTGTAAATTGTGTTAAATAGTTTTGGGTTAAAAATGGCGCCAAAAAAGCATATTCTAAAAAAAATATGTTTTCGTTTTCCGTTTTTTTCGAATATACAGGGTGTCCCAGAAACTGAAGTGCAAGTATTTTAAGGGGTGTTAAATCTCGATAAAAGAAACATATTTTCTCTTTTTCGTTTTTCAAATAAGTCCAAAATAACGGAGTTATTTTACTTTGAAAATATCGAAAAAACATGATTTTTTGCTAAAATTTTGAGAATCGCTGGATCTTTTCTGGATTTTTTTTCTTGTATATTTAATCTAATATGTTGCCATATTATCAAGAAATTATGTTTTTTAATTAAAAACTAAAAAAAATCCAAAAAATTTTACAAAATAATTCGAATTTTGATAAAAAAAATTTCGTGAAAAAAACCTCATAGGCTTGTTTCTGGGGTTGAACTATACTACCAGTTGAATTACTTGCACTTATTTCTGGGACACCCTGTATATAGAGGGTGTTTCAAAAAGCATGTGCCATCTTTCGTGGGCAGATTTCTCACGTAAAAATAAGACTTATTTTTCATATCAACATAGGTCCGATTCTGCTTTGTTTTGTACCTACAGGGTGTTAAAGTCTTAATATTTTTTCGATTTATTGTAATTTTCTTCCAAGTGCTTTTAGCGATTCGAATGAAATTTTGAGGGTAAAAGTTACTATTAATGCGATATATTTTAACGCTAAAAAAGTGTCAACATATTCACCAGGGACGTGCATATGGGTTTTCTCTGGAATATTTTTCTAAAAAAAGCATGTACGCCACTGCCTTTTTTCTCTTGTTAGCGGAATAGTGAGTCGTTTAATGCCCATTAAAAGTTGCCTCTTCATATTTTGTCCATTTCACTTTTCATTTGATTCAAGTCTAATAGCAACCTTTAAATACATTTAATATCATTAACTCGCAAAAGTTTTAAAAAGTATTTTTTGATTCCTCATCAAAAAATATGAAAAAAGTTATTATAAACATGGCTATGGAAAAGCATAGTTTCATAATTACAGGGTGTTAAAACTTTTTAAAATTATTTTTTTTGTAATAATTATCTTAAATATCATTATTTTTTTATTTAAAATTGCTGTATGTTGGACTAATAGTAATTATAACTAACAGTAATAATATTTAATAATAAATTAGGTAAAATATATAATTTATTAATTTTATTAATTGTGATTAATAAAATTCAGTTTATCTCATCCAGGAGGCCGAAGTGGGCAAAATATCAAGAGATAACTTTTAATTGGCATTAAACGGTCTACACAATTCTGATATCAAACAAAAAAAGGCAGTGGCGCACATGTTTTTTTGAAAATATCCCAGTGATAACCCATATACACGTCCCTGATGCATTTATTAACACTTTTTTAGCATTAAAATATGTAACATAGTAACACCCTCAAAATTCCATTCAAATCACTAAAAGTACTCGGAAGGAAATTATAATAAATCGAAAGATTATTAAGACTTTAACATCCTGTAGCTACGAAACAAAGCAGAATCGGAACTATGTTGGTATGAAAAATAAGTCTTATTTTTACGTGAGGAATCTACCTACGAGAGATGGCACATATTTTTTGAAACACCCTGTATAATTTTTGTTTTTCGATTAGAGGCAAATCATCAATAAGAGGTCCACAGCCTACTAGATCAAAGTGACGAAGTTTTAAAAATTCTGTATTTCAACGGGAACTATAACAAAATATTAAGTATGCTATATTTTTGTAAAGGTAATTTTAAGTTCTTTTCACTTAATTAAAAATATTCCCAGAGTGTCCCAAATAAAAAATCAATTTTTCTAGTGATAACTCGAAACTTATTATTAATTTTAAAAAAATTATACTTAAATCATTAAATTCTACGTAAAAAGGTGTTTTGGAAATGTTTTCATAATACATACAGAATAATACAACAACATGAAAAGTTATGTTTTTGTTTTTACTTACTTACTGACGGCTACGACTGTCGACTGCTTCAATGTATCTGTACCCCAGAAGCAAACAATAGGGAACTTCTAGGGTACATGATCGGATACAGGTATGTAGTTTGTATACTAATACCACAGCTAATACTAAATCGCTGGTGCGTCCGGACTGAATTCGTCTGTGATCGAGTCGCATCGGCTGCGTCTCGACTGCTAGAGCGACCAGTTAAATCGCAGTCGCTGCGTAATTATGGCGTGTTTTTTTCCAACTACGAAATTTTAATAGAAGAAATAAACAATAGTCTTCCAATTACGAAGATGAAAATTATAAGAATTTAATTTTTTTCCTGATTAGGCAACTTTCTTGGACCCATTTACTTCGAGATTTACTCGTACGCCAAAATTTTTATAATTGTTATCCTCGAATCATATATAGATGGGTATATTTGTATTTCTTTGGTTGAAATTTCAAAAATTATTTTTTTTATAAAAACGAGAAATTTAAAAATTATTCAGGGTTTCTATTTTGCAGAAAAATAGTTATTTGTACTTATTCAGGCCTATGTTCTTTTTTATATGTTTCGTTTATACGAAACATATAAACTATAATTAATCTATTTCACTGTCTATTTCTTTAATTGGTGCGTCTCGATTCTAGATCGAGACGCACCGGGCTCGAGGTGGCACCAAAAGCACACCTCAACTGCGATAGCGAAAAATCAGCGGCAAGTCGACAGTGGCAGTTGTTTATCCCGACGGTACACTGTGGCGTTTTGCAGCTGTCACCCAGGCGCTCTGTAGCCGAATACCGTATGATCGAAAATAAACGGCGTCAGTTGGCTTGGAAATGAACATCGTTGACATTCCCCATATAATTTTACATATAAAGGCTGACATCGATCTTCATTTCCATAGCCATCGCTGACACCGTTTTATTCAATCATACGAGCCCATATTTATAGTCGATGCCGGTGCCGCGTTTTCTGCGGCAACCACAAAAACGCGCAGTGTATAGCCGGGATTAGTCTCGCACCAGTAAAAAAGTATGTATTATAATTTTTTCTGATAGAATCTACAAGAAAAATTTTGTGTTACTGATAATTTTACCATATCGAAATCTGCCATTTAAACAAATTTAATTATTACAAAATCTATTAATTTTTAATATACAGAATTGGTCCGAACTGTATTCCGGAAACTTCTTCAGCAGCATATTCTCCAGATAAAAATAAGTAAAAAAGTTCTTATAAATGTATGTCCTAAAATGCTTAGTTTCGGAGATACAGGGTGTAGAAGTTTCATTTTTATTTCGATTTTTTCCAAATAATTTCCGAAGTAACATCAATATTTGGATGAAATTTGGTGTCTGGGAGTTTTTTGATATGAGAAATTCGATTTTGATGTCAATATGGCTCCTACTTGTAGAGGGCGCCACCTACATATTTTTAATTGGTTTGAAGAGTAATAACTTTTCGTCCGTACCTGTATAAAACTACTAAGTAAAAAAATATACATTTACGACGTTTTTAACGTAAAAAAGATCTCTTAATATAGATCGCTACGAGTAATAGTTCTCGAGATATTTGCAATCGAAATTATCAATACCTGTCATCATTGACATAAATTAAACATGTTGACTAAATAGTTAGTAGACGGAAATCATAAATTTGAAATGTTTTTGGGCCAAATCATCACCAATCATCATTTTTTCGAAGAAAATTTTATGATTAATTTAATAAAATAAAAATTTTCCAAATTTATTTTTTTAGTCCAATAACTATCTACTCAACATGTTTATTTTTTGTCAATAATGACATGTATTGACAATTCCCATTCTAAATATCTCGAGACATTTTTTAAGTGAAAAATTACGAAAATGTATATTTTTTAACTCAGCAGTTCTATATAGGTACGAACAAAAAGTTATTACTCTCTTCAAAACAGTTAAATCACATGTAGGTGGCGCTCTCTACAAATAGGAGTCATAATGACATCAAAATCAAATTTCTCATGTCAAAAAAACTATTAGAAACCAATTTTCATCTAAATATTGACGTTATTTATTTGGAAAAAACTCGGAACAAAATGAAAACTTCTGTATCTCAGGCTTCGCTGACCTATACGACCACAACATTTTTACTTCTTTTATCTGCAGGAATGATTTCTGGAATACAGTTCAGTTCCTATATCGAGGGTTACAAGCTCGTCATAAGGCATGAATCTCGTATGATTTTTTAATAAAATTATATTATTTTTAAAAACAATTTTTGCGATATTTTCACAAAAATAATTCAAAATATTTCATTTAATAATGAAGTATTGATATCTCGGCTCTATAAGATATTTCCTTTAAAAAATTATAATAATTTAATATAAAATTGGGTATGTTTAAAAAGTGATACGAGTTACACCACTGTGACCTTCGCTATGCAAAAAAGTTACCGAATTGTACGTAGAATCTAATTCTAAAATAAAAATAGGGTATTCTCATTAAAAAAATATGTTATATCCGAACGACAATCAACAATCACAAATCCAAACATTTTTTGAAGTACCCTGTATACTCTACAGTAATTTTAAAATATGCTTCTTAACCTTCCCTATAACTTTTCTGTTTAACATTTTGTACCAAAAAGCGTTAAAAAACAAAACCAAAACATTTTTGATATACCTTGAAGTCGTTAGCTTTTCATTATCTATTATACTGCAGTTATTATGAATTAATTTAACATATTTTTTAATGAAAACTCTAACTGAAATTCGACAACTTTGCATAGCAGGTCTGTGTTGTAACTCATGTCACTTTAAACATACCCAGGCACACATATTATAGTACAAGAAATAAACCGGGTATCAGTGTAAATGAAATATTTACAATTATTTATTGAAATATGTTTTAAAATAATATAATTTATTAAAAATCATACAGGCCATACTATATGTTCAGTATGTGCTGGGAGTAGTCCAATTGTATTCAGAAACTCTGGGAGCGTATTCTGCAGATAAAAGAAGTAAAAAATGCTTAAATGTATACTAAAATGTAGTTTCGGAGATACAGGGTGTAGAAGTTTCATTTTTATTCCGGTTTTTTCAAATAAATTTCTGAAATAACGTCAATCCCCAGATGAAATTGGTATCTGATCTTTTTTGACATGAGGAATTTGATTTTGATGTCATTATGACTCCTATTTGTTTCACCTACATGTGTTTTAAGCTTTGTTTTGAAGAGTAATAACTTTTTGTCTGTACCTGTATAGAACTGCCGAGTAAAAAATATGAATTTTCGTATTTTTTACGTCACTTCTTGGTAGAAATCGTTACGAAACAGCACTTTCGAGATATTTACAATGGGAATAGTCAATACATGTCATTATTGACAAAAAATAAACATAAGTTGAGTAGATAGTTATGACTAAAATGATAAATTTGGGAAATTTTTATTTTTTTAAATTAATCATAAAGTTTTCTTCGAAAAAATAATGATTGATGATGATTTGGCACAAAAACATTTAAAATTTATGATTTCCGTCTATTAACTATTTAGTCAACATGTTTAATTTATGTCAATGATGACAGGTATTGATAACTTCCATTTCAAATATCTCGGGCACTATTAGTCGTAGCAATTTTTATTAAGAGATCTTTTTTACGTTAAAAACGTCGTAAATGTCTATTTTTTTACTTAGTAATTTTATACAGGTACGGAGGAAAAGTTATTACTCTTCAAACCAGTTAAAAATATGTAGGTGGCGCCCTCTACAAGTAGGAGTCACATTGACATCAAAATCGAATTTCTCATATCAAAGAACTTCCAGACACCAAATTTCATCCAAATATTGACGTTACTTCAGAAATTATTTGGAAAAAATCGAAATAAAAATGAAACTTCTACACCCTGCATCTCCGAAACTAAGCATTTTAGGACATACATTTAAAAGAACTTTTTTACTTATTTTTATCTGCAGAATATGCTGCTGAAGTTTCCGGAATACAGTTCGGACCACCCTGTATATTAAAATTAATAGATTTTGTAATAATTAAATTTGTTTAGAGAAATGGCAGATTTCGATATGGTAAAAATTATCAGTAACACAAAATTTGTAGATTCTATCAGAAAAAAATTATAATACATACTTTTTTACTGGTGCGAGACTAATCCCGGTTATACACTGCGCGTTTTTGTGGTTGCCGCAGAAACGCGCGGCACCGGCATCGACCATAAATATACCGTATGATTGAATAAAAACGGCGTCAGCGATGGCTATGAAATGAAGATCGATGTCATTTTATATGTAAAATTATATGGGGAATGTCAACGATGTTCATTTCCAAGCCAACTGGACGCCGTTTATTTTCGATCATACGGTACTACACAGAGCGCCTGCGACAGTCGCAAAAACGCCACAGTGTACCGCCGGGCTAAAACAACTGCCACTGTCGACTACGATTTTTCGCTATCGCAGTTGAGGTGTGCTTTCGGTGCCACTTCGAGCCCGGTAGTATTGAGATCTAGAATCGAGACGCACCAATTAAAGAAATAGACAGTGAAATAGATTAATAATTATAGTTTATATGTTTCATATATAACATAGGCCTGAATAAGTACAAATAACTATTTTTCTGCAAAATAGAAACCCTGAATAATGTTTAAATTTCTCATTGATATAAAAAATAATTTTTGAAATTTCAACCAAAGAAATACAAATATACCCATCTATATATGATTCGAAGATAACAATTATAAGAATTTGGCGTAGGAGTAAATCTCGAAGTAAATGGGTCCAAGAAAGTTGCCTAATCAGGGAAAAAATGAAATTCTTATAATTTTCATCTTCGTAATTGGAAAGCTATTGTTAATTTCTTCTATTAAAATTTCGTAGTTGGTAAAAAACGCGCCATAATTACGCAGCGACTGCGATTTAACTAGTCGCTCTAGCAGTCGAGATATAGCCGATGCGACTCGATCACAGACGAATTCAGTCCGGACGCACCAGAGATTTAGTATTAGTATACAAACTACATACCTGTACCCGATCCTGTACCCTAGAAGTTCCCTATAGTTTGCTTCTGGGGTACAGATACGTTGAAGCAGTCGCGATAGTCGTAGCCGTCAGTAAGTAAGTAAAAATAAAAACATTACTTTTTTCATGTTGTTGTATTATTCTGTATGTATTATGAAAACATTTCCAAAACACCTTTTTACGTAGAATTTAATGGTTTAAGTATAATTTTTTTAAAATTAATAAGTTTCGAGTTATCACTAGAAAAATTGATTTTTTATTTGGGACACTCTGGGAATATTTTTAATTAAATGAAAAGAACTTGTCCAAAAATTACCTGTCCAAAAATATAGCACACTTAATATTTTGTAATAGTCCCCGTTGAAATACAGAATTTTTAAAACTTCGTCACTTTTATCTTGTAGGCTGTGGACCTCATATTGATGATCTGCCCCTAATCGAAAAACAAAAATTATACAGGGTGTTTCAAAAAATATGTGCCATCTCTCGTGGGTAGATTCCTCACCTAAAAATAAGACTTATTTTTCATACCAACATAATTCCGATTCTGCTTTGTTTCGTAGCTACTGGATGTTAAAGTCTTAATAATATTTCTATTTATAATTTCCTTCCGAGTACTTTTAGTGATTTGAATGGAATTTTGAGGGTGTCACTATGTTACATACTTTAATGCTAAAAAAGTGTTAATAAACGCATCAGGGACGTGCATATGGGTTATTATCACTGGGATATTTTGAAAAAAAAAACATGTGCGCCACAGACTTTTTCATTTGATATCAAAATGGTGTAGACCGTTTAATGCCACTTCGGCCTCCTGAATGAGATAAACGCAATTTTATTAATCACAATTAATAAAATTAAAATAAAAATAAAATTAATAAATTATATATTTTACCTAATTTATTATTAAATATTATTACTGTTAGTTATCATTACTATTAGTCCAACATACAGCAATTTCAAATAAAAAAATAATGATATTTAAGATAATTATTACAAAAAAAAAAATTTAAAAAGTTTTAACACCCTATAATTATGAAACTACATTTCCATAGCCATGTTTATAATAACTTTTTTCATATTTTTTGATGAGGAATCAAAAAATATTTTTTAAAACTTTTGCAAGTTAATGATATTAAATGTTTTTAAAGGTTGCTATTAGACTTGAATCAAATGAAAAGTGAAATGGAGAAAATATGAAGAGACAACTTTTAATCGGCATGAAACGACTTACACTATTGCGCTAACAAGAGAAAAAGGGCAGTGGCGTACATGCTTTTTTTTAGAAAAATATTCCAGAGAAAACCCATATGCACGTCCCTGGTGAATATGTTGACACTTTTTTAGCGTTAAAATATATCGCATTAATAGTAACTTTTACCCTCAAAATTTCATTCGAATCGCTAAAAGCACTTGGAAGAAAATTACAATAAATCGAAAAAATATTAAGACTTGAGACAACACCCTGTAGCTACAAAACAAAGCAGAATCGGACCTATGTTGATATGAAAAATAAATCTTATTTTTACGTGAGGAATCTGCCAACGAAAGATGGCACATGCTTTTTGATAACATAAATCCCATAAATAAGTGCAAGTATTTTAACTGGTAGTATAGTTCAATCCCAGAAACACGCCTATTAGTTTTTTTTCACGAAAAATTTTTTGGATTTTTTTAGTTTTTAATTAAAAAACATAATTTCTTGATAATATAGCAACATAGGTATTAGATTAAATTTACAAGAAAAAAAATCCAGAAAAGATGCAGCGGTTCTCAAAATTTTAGCAAAAAGTCATGTTTTTTCGAAATTTTCAAAGTAAAATAACTCCGTTATTTTGGACTTATTTGAAAAACGAAAAAAAGAAAATATGTTTCTTTTATCGAGATTTATCACCCCTTAAAATACTTGCACTTATTTCTGGGACACCCTGTATATTCGAAAAAATCGAAAACGAAAACATATTTTTTTTAGAATATGCTTTTTTGGGCGCCATTTTTAACCCAAAAGTCTATTTAACACAATTTACAGACTTTAGAGGGGGCCCGGGCCCCATGGCCCCCCCCCCTGTATCCGCCACTGTTCCTATGGATTTTTATTTTTGCGGAAGAATAAAGGTTCTTATTTTTAAATTGTCCATTATAATCTAGGCAAGAATTAGAACTACTTATACGAGGGTATCTTTCATCCCCACTGAGTTACATAATTAATTCCGCGAGAAATGTTCAAAAACTGCCCCGTCTGTCCATAACAGAAGACGGTTGACATATTGAACAACCAAAATCTCAAATCCTGGTTTGATATTAATTTTAATTGTTATTAGATATAGTTTAAATGTGTTGATGTTGTTAAATGTAATTTAAATTGTTATAAAATTCTGCATCTCTCATTGCAAATATTATTCCGCCGTTCAAAGCCTATTTATTCAAAGAGGGCGAATTTTTACAAACTGTATATCTCGAGAGAAGAGGAATCGAGCAAAATATCAAGTTAAATTATTTTCAATGAATTAAAAATATACAGGGTGTCCCATATAAAAAATCAAATTTTCTATTCATAATTCCTAAATTGTTAAAAAAAAAGAAAAAATTCTTAAACCATTAAATTCTACATAAAAAGGTGCTTTGGAAATGTTTTCATAAAAATACAAAATTTTCTATAGCAAAAAAGTTACAGTGATTTGTTAAAAATGCACTTTTTTGAAAAACATCCAGTAATTCCGAAACGGTAACAGATATCTATTTGCGGTTTTTACCGTCATATTTTTGATAAAAATTAAGCACCAGACACCGATATTAGTCTTCGTCTATCTCCTACAGAAAAGGGTGTTTCCCTTTAAATGCATCCAATTTGGCCCACCCTGTACATGTGTTAATAAATAATATATGTCAAGGGTCGACAAAGGCCCGGAACTTAAGATACCGCTGAGCCGGCAGTCGTTGTCAGTCATTGGTAGTCGCTGGCAGTCGTTGGCAGTCGCTGGCAGTCGTTGGCAGTCGCTGGCAGTCTTTGGCAGTCACTGGCAGTCGCTGGCAGTCATCGGCAGTCACTGGCAGTCGTCGGCAGTCACTGGCAGTCTTGTATAAAATGACATTTTGGCAATACTGTACATTTTTTACCCTAGTGAGACACCCCTCGCCCACACCCGACATTTCATCAGCCGACTATTCTTATTAAAATAAAAAATAGTTTGGGTACCTAGGTCGACTCAGCCTTAAATGAGTACTTGGGATTCACAATCCTGAGGCGGTTGAAGTGTAGTGCTAGCCACATTACCTTCCTTGTATACCGAACGGCTCTAGTATGGCAAGCTGTACCTTGCTACTCCCAAGGCATTAAAAACGCTATATACGGGAGCTATTATCATTATTATTTCTTAAAGTGCCGGAACATTTAGCTGTCACGATATTGTGCAATGTTTTTGTTTATGTATTGGTCTACAGTTAATTTTAAAGTTTATAGAAACCAAAGTATTTAAATACTGATTATAAATCATACATTTTAATATATTGTTAATGTAGGTAATCCTGAAATTATAATAATTCAGTTTGTGTAAATTAAAGTTTTGAATAATCGTTTGCTTGTCCGAATATTTATTTGTTACCGAGGTTGTTACCTAGGGATCGCAATTATGAATTATTGGTACCTTTTACTTTCTTAATTTTATTTTATGTTACAATTATTATTCTTAAGGTGCCGTGCAGATTCCTGCGTAGGCGTTCATCTTTTTCTTCCTCATCAGATGGTTCTGTTAACTGCCGCGACTTGGAGTGCTTGGAAGTCCTGTATGCCTGTCCAATGACGAATATTTCTCAGCCAGGATAGCTTCCTTCGTCCTATCCCCCTTTTGCCCCCCTCTATTTTACCCTGGAGAATCAAACGCTGAAAGTGATAGCGTTCTCCACGTAGTATGTGTACCAAATAGGCTATTTTCCTCTTCTTGATGATTTCGAAGAGTTCACGTTGTTCCAGACCAGCTCTTCTGAGAATGTCTTCATTCCTAACACGGTCGACCTAGGGCACTCTTAGCATTCGTCGTAGGGTCCACATTTCGAAGGCTTCAATTCGGTTTATTGTTGCTACCTTCAGCGTCCATGCTTCCAGACCATATAAAAAAACAGACCAGACATAGCACTTCACCATTCTGTATCTAAGGCCGAAGTTCAAATTCCTATCTGTGAGAAATCTTCGCAGTCTCAGAAAAGTAGATCTTGCTTGTTCGATCCTGCATTTGATCTCCTGATCCGGATCCCACGTTTCATTAACCATGCATCCCAAATATTTAAATTGTGTGACCTGCTTGATGACCTCTCCGTTTAAGTAAATTCTGGTGTTCGGAATATTGTTTCTGCTAACAGCCATAAATTTAGTTTTTGTAGTATTTATGTTTAAACCCAGTCTTTGACTTTCACTTTATTTAGAAGGATTTGGAGATCATTTGCATTGTCTGCCAATATCACTGTGTCATCCGCATATCGGATATTATTAATTGGAATGCCATTTATTTTCAAACCAATGGGACTATCGGAGATTGACTCAGTGAATGCTCTTTCCACATATAAATTGAACAACATTGGAGACAGAATACACCCTTGCCTTACCACCTTTTTTATTTCAAAATCTTCTGTTACTCCTACGCTATGTATACGAATTTCAACTTTTTGGTTCCAATACAATATCTTTTCCATCAAGTCCCAAGTTTCTGAGGTATGATACAAGGAGGTTATGTTTAACATTATCGAACGTCTTTTCATAGTCTATAAAGCACATGAAGACATCTTTTCTCTGATCTTGGCAATTCTGTACTAAAGTTTGAAGACTGAATATGGCTTCTCTAGTACCAAAGCCGTTCTTAAATCCAAATCGACTTTCTCTACTTACTTCCTCACATTTTTTGTAGAGTCTTGTATGCAGTACCCGTAAAAAGAGCTTAAGAAAGTGGCTCATTAGACTAATAAGACGATACTCTTTACACGAAGTTGCGTTACTTGACTTGGGCAACGTAATAAACGTAGAACGAAGCCAGTCTTCAGGGATGTGACCGGTGTCATAGATGTTATTGAAAAGATGTACTATAGTTTTTAAGTTTTGTTCATTAATTAAGTGGAACGTTTCCGAATACATATCATCAGGCCCTGAAGTTTTGTCGTTTTTCATTAATCTAATCGCATGAATAATTTCACTTTCCAATATGCTTGGTCCTGATGGCATGGGAATCTCAGTTGCAGGGTTTTCTGATCTTTCGTCGTTGAAAAGATTAATGGTATAATTTCTCCCAGTTTGCAATAGTTCTTCTGTTTCCGTTATAATTTTATTTTCATCAGTTTTAATTAGGGTTATTGATTTATTATGGTGTAACCCAGCTATCTCTTTCATTTTCTTGTGAAGATGGAAACTGTCTCCAAGGTGACTGAGATTTTCGGCCTCTATACATCTCTCCTTCAACCATGTCTCTTTTGCCGTTCTTATTTTATTACGAATTTTTCTTTGCATAGATTTATATTCGTTGTTATTATTCTGGATTTTAAATTGCCTTCGTTGTTCCATCATTTTTCAAATATCTTCACTCATCCACTCGTTTTTCGCTGTTGTTCGATTAGCAATTATTCCAATTATTACAATTTTTTTTTTCTCTCACTCTTGGTGGTATATTCTGACAGACGGGTGTTCATTACCAAGTACTGTCAGAGTTTCTATTGTTTTGTTTCTATTGTTTTAAGAAGGAGCGGGTTATGTTTGTGGTTTTAATGATTACTGCTTTTTGAGCAAGTGTGTGAATATGACCTTTTAAATTTAAAATATCGAGGTTTTCTTTAAATTTCCTGTGTGTGAGGCCCGTGCTAGATATAACAAATGGTAGGATTTTAACTTCTTTTTGTTGCCATATTCGTTCTACTTCCTGTGTTAGTGGAATGTATTTGCTAATTTTTTTTTCATATTTCTTTGTTATATTGTTGTCATTCGGAACTACACCCTGTATCTCCGAAACTAAGCATTTTAGTACATACATTTTTAAGCATTTTTTTACTTCTTTTTATCTGCAGAATACGCTCCCAGAGTTTCTGGAATACAGTTCGGACCACCCTGTATAATATCGTATCGAGGGTTACAAGCTCGGTCATAAGGCATGAATCTCGTATGATTTTTTAATAAAATTATATTATTTTTAAAAACAATTTTTGCGATATTTTCACAAAAATAATTCAAAATATTTCATTTAATAATGAAGTATTGATATCTCGGCTCTATAAGATATTTCCTTTAAAAAATTATAATAATTTAATATAAAATTGGGTATGTTTAAAAAGTGATACGAGTTACACCACTGTGACCTTCGCTATGCAAAAAAGTTACCGAATTGTACGTAGAATCTAATTCTAAAATAAAAATAGGGTATTCTCATTAAAAAAATATGTTATATCCGAACGACAATCAACAATCACAAATCCAAACATTTTTTGAAGTACCCTGTATACTCTACAGTAATTTTAAAATATGCTTCTTAACCTTCCCTATAACTTTTCTGTTTAACATTTTGTACCAAAAAGCGTTAAAAAACAAAACCAAAACATTTTTGATATACCTTGAAGTCGTTAGCTTTTCATTATCTATTATACTGCAGTTATTATGAATTAATTTAACATCATTAACCATAAAACAAAAATCTATCCGAAGGTATGTGAAATTTTCGAGAAATTTTTCTTTTACCCGATCATCCCATGAGTCGTTTTATATATATTTTGTTAAACAAGAATTATGCTGCAAGTTTTTTTTACATTAAATTGAAAAAAAAAAATATATATATATATATATATATATATATATATATATATATATATATATATATATATATATATATATATATATATATATATATATATATAAGTTTTTATACAAAACATCCCGAAATTTGCCGATTGAGCGACTGCCTATGACTGCCATGTAATTATAGGCGACTGCCGTAAGACTGCCAAAGACTGCTAGCGACTGCCAAGAAAATGTACATGTAATTCCAACAGTGAGACACCCCTCGAGTGTGGGATTCAAACCCACTACCTTGAGATTGGTCGACGAGAGCCTGTACGTCTACGCCACCGGGCACCTTACTTTAACAAATAACAATTTTAATATGGCGTTACATCGCTATTTGCTTTTACAAACGCTGCAATCCTGTCTCGCTGTATTTTTATTAATGACTGACATAGGCCAGGGTCATAATGTTGCCACAATTCACCTAATATCCCCAGGAAGCATTTTTTGTTTTATAAGTGTGTCAGGAACTTCCCAACACCATATTATACAACCTAAACGCATCTAGAATGGATGTCGTGAGTTATTGGTAACCATTATATAACACTTATGTGCCCTAAACGGTCCATTTTATAACTGTTCCTATGGTAACCCTAAACACTCAAGGTGTGCAACCAAAGTCCTGAAAACTTTCTCAACACCTTTATATATCCTATCGAGTTACCGCTATAAAACTGAAAAAGGGTATATAATAGTTATATAGTGGTGTTAAGAAGGATTCCAGACCTCTATAGAAATATCGCGCATGCGCGTTTTTTGAAAATAAACTTGTTTCTTTCTGACTAACTACTTTAATATTTGCCTCTATTTTTAACATAAAAATTGTCCTACGCAGATAATCCAGACCAGACACAAAAGAGACAAACTGATGCCATCCCTGTCATAGCCTACAAAAGCGTTTGCGTTATGCAAATGACTTTATAGAAATTACTGGCTTAATAAAATCTATTGTGCCTAGTCAGAGTACTAAATACATATGCGATATTAAATTTACTGTGTGAAAATCAATTTTACCTCCAAAAAACACATGCGCCCCCAAAAGCAGAATTATTTAATAGATTTTTTTATAAACAAAAAAAATATGGTAAAATTTTTGTAATGAAAGTCAAATTTATTAATATAAAATAACTGGCAACTGGCCAAAATATAGTTTTGTTCCAGTTTTCAACGTTATCTTAGAAATACTCATTATAGCCAAAAATGAAGACATCAATAATAATGCCGTCCATTATATTTAAAGTACTATATATTACTTTTGGGTCTATAACATACTCATCAACCATTATATAAATTTGGTTACTTAAGGTTGCGTAAATGAGTTTGGGTTATTTAAAACACCAGTTTTAGTGTTTTATACAATGACTAAAGAATCCAAGGACAAATAACACCCGAGAGCAAATTGTGACGATGTCACCAAACAGTGCCGTCGCACATATTTTTCTTAACCTAGCTGTTTGAAGCAATATTTATATTTTTTGATAATTGTTTTGACTACGCCTATGGTGTACTACGCCTATCCTAATTAATTACGAAAAAAACGTATTAAAATGTTAACAAAAGGTACAAAACTAGTATCGACGTATAGCACATATCAAGTACATATAGATGTTAATTGAAATTGAAGAATAATCATCGAATTCAATAAGAAAACGCTAAAAAGTTGGAGTGGACTGTTTATTTACCTATGAAACGTAACTCCTGGCTCTTTCTTATCGCTGCTGCTTTTAAACTTGAAAGCTGAACAACTAATTACCATTGTAATAAAGTTTAAACAAAGTTTACTACACACAAACTATTAAAACTCGCTAAAATTGTCGCTGGTGACCAAATGATGACTCATTGTTTGCCACCAAAACAAAAAAAGGTCACAAATTCTGCTGCAGCCCGTATAGGGGCGTTACATGTCCTTATATTCTTTAGTCATTGGTTTTATACAACTAAAGATGATACAAATCACCATTATAAATGCCGGGGTGTTTATGGCTACTTTTAGTCACCCAGAAAACCTTTATGTAACCCGTGGTGTCGACTGTAGCGACTCCCTGCGAACGAAGTTTGACATTACATCAATTTGACAGAAAATGTGCAGAAAACAAAACATAACCTCATAAAACTGAAATAATACTGTTTTGGTTTTGGTTTAATTTGATCTATATTTAAAGTGGTAGGAGTTTGCAAAAGAGTTCTAGGGTCCTTTGGTACTTTGGTAGAACAGTTATGAATGAATTTACTATAGAAAAAGCTCTTTAAGTGCAGAATGTGTAATGTTAAAGCGCAGAGCTCATTCTCTTATGTTAGAACGAAGTCTTTCCTCCTTACCACATTCATTAATAGAGGCTTCTTCTTCTCTCTCCCTTAACCAGACATCTCCCTGTTCCTGATCGTTTTGGCAACTTTCTGTTGGAAATATCTCAGGTTGATCCTGATCTTTGCTTGTGGATGGTAAATTTGCATGTTGGCTTTCAATATTGGTAGATGTAGTTTGAATGAGGTTTGGATTATTCCTATTTTTTTTAAATTCTGAAAAACCTTTCTTTTGAACGTAGATGTATTTTTATGTTTTATCCAGTTTATTTTTTTATTATTCATTATAATACCGAATTGCTTGCTTGCTAATATATTATTTGTTTTGATTATATTAAAAATTTGAGGTTATATCATTAGGTTTGGTATTCGGGAACTACAGGTTTTATAAAGCATGCAAACATTTGAAAGGTGCTAAAACGATTTGAGTGAACAATTATATAACTTGTAGTATTATTGGTTACATAATGGTTCTCAATAACACCTTTTAATTATATAGTGTATATCTTGCTTACCTTTATAACACCTAATACCAGAAGTTACAGAAAATAGATGTGAACACCTTTATAAAACCTTATTATGAAACCTTTAGTAACAAGAACCTGTAGTGTTATAAGGAAAGTGATAAACAACATTTAAAGGTTACTATTAGTAATAAGTAACCAACGCTACACTTATATAAATCAAAACACTGTAAGATAACAATGAGATATTTATTAAACCTTTATATAACTAACCTTGAGAATATATAACCTAAAGGAACTTAAAATGTTACTTGGGTCATCCTCAAATTGGCAACGGTTCGTTGGGGCTCATCATGCAATATTTGTTTCATGTTGTGTCTCAATGTCTCATAACATTAAGGTCCGAACAGTTCGAAAGCCATGAGATGACCTTAACCTTAATGCATTTTTAGTAATTTTAGCCCTATGACAAGCAGCAACGTTCAGTTGAAATATAAAATTCATGTCCTTGTAAAGCTCCTTCGCATTATGGCGTTCATATCATTATGGCGCATAAGGGATCCAAAGCCTACTAATTAAAAGTGGCGAACATTTAAAAATTCTGTATTTCGAATGGGATTCGAACAAAATAAAGTGTGCAATATTTTTGGAAACGTAATTTTAAGTTCTTTTCGGTGTATTAAAAATATACAGGGTGTCGCAAATAAAAAATCAACTTTTCTATTGATAACTCCTAAATCATTAATTTAAAAAAAATATATACTTAACTAAATTAAATTCTACATAAAAAGATGCTTTGGAAATGCTTGCATCAAAATATAAGATTTTTCATAGCAAAATAGTTACAGCGATTTGTTAAAAATGCACATTTTTGAAAACCACCCCGTAACTCCCAAAACGGTAACATATATCGATGTGCGGTTTTTTCCATGATGTTGTTGATAAAAATTGAGCTCCAGACACCGATATTAGTTTTCGTCTAATATAGAAAAGGGCGTTTCCCTTTAAAAGTGTCCAATTTGGCCCACCCTGTACATACTATCCTTGTTTATAAAGGAACCGATACTGATACTGATATAAGGATGTAATTAATGGCATAGTTTTAAGATATATAAAACAATCTAGTGTATGTACACTCAGATGCAAAAAAACCCAACAGAGGAAATTTTGGTCAAATTTAAAGTGTTATATTTTTGTTATTTTTAGCCATACTTTTATGAATTTTTTAGCAAGCTGTATATAATTATATCAACTTTAATTCGTATACTCAGTTTTTTTTTATAAACTTTAGTATTGGGTATATTATACAGGGTTAATCGAGGGGTTGTTTTTACCCTAATTTTAAAACACCCTGTACAATAATTTCGCCAATTTTGTCAATTTTCCTAAATTATAATTTTACGGTCAGAACCATGTCTCCTGAGCATTTTGTTTTTTGGATTGTGTCAATACATACTTTGCTTAATTTTTAAGAGCGAAATGAACTTACCCCCAACAATTTGCAATTTTTTTCTATTATCATTCCTATTTTGAAGTCATTTTTCAATATGACAAAACGGCTTTGGTGACTATTGTGAACTATCTACTACTATGAACTGCCCATGATGTTCAACATTTGGGAAATTCTTGGCAAAAGGGTTAGAGGTCGCGAAGCGTCCAGCTTCATTAAACGAACTTCACTTGGTACTTAAAGAAGAATAGGAAAACATATTTATATAATTAAAGTATTTTTTACAATTTTTGTTTTCTGTTTGTATACTGGTGTATTACAGATTTTTTCTTTAATATCGTTACTTCTGTTATAGTTATTAATGTTTATTAAAACCCGGACTGTATCGTTAGTTTTTAAAGTTTTTTTTTTATTTATATCCAATGCAGCGTAATATCACGTTACGACAATAGTCACCAAAACCGTCCCGTCATATTAAAAAATCAAATCAAGAAGTAATGACAATTAAAAACTTGCAAATTGATCGTAATCAGCTCATTTAGTTCTTAAAAATTAACCAAAGCATGTATTGACATGAATCAACAAACAAAATGCTCAGGAAACATGGTTCTGACCGTAAAATTATAATTTAGGTGTTCTAAAATTAGGAGTGTAATGAAACACTTCCCTATACTCGGTATGTAATGAACTACCGTATGGTAAAAAAAAGTCAAAGACGGCTGGGGAATAATAATCGATTATAATTTTAACAAGGTCAATCTCTAGACATCATTTACTATAATTGACATTAGCACTAATTATAGAAATATTAAAAAATTATAGAACGTTTCAAATCTATTTTCAAAAAACAATTTTTTTTGTGTAAATAGTGCAAAAAGACATATTATTTAATAATTTTACCAGTAAGAATGACACTATAAACAAATATTATTTTTATTTTTTTTGAGTTCATTTTAATTTTAATGTAGTTGTTTACACTAGGGTAATTGATGGACAAATTTCATTTCCAGTAGTTTTTTGTATTTTATTTTCATTTCTGTTCGTGGAGGTCTGGGGTTCTTGTTCTACACTTGACACTCTTTTCCGGAATGTTGCTGCGAGGTGTCCAGTACTGGTACTTGGTTTATCCTTCCAGGATAACTCCTCATTATTAATGTCAAAATATGTTATTTTTTGCACTAGTGTAAAAAATTGACTTTTAATGCCGTAAATAGTGTAAAAAGTAGCTACTTTTTGTACGATGGTAGAAAAATTAATTACAACTTTCTAAAGGCCAGTAAGCACCATTAAAAATTAAAGAATATTACTGACCAAGTTATAACATCTAGGACTTTTTTTCCAATAACAAAGGTCCGTCCTCTGCTGGAAATACTGGGACCTGTGAGGCTATTGTGTTTGACCCTTTTCTATATCTGCACCTATTCTCCTATCCCTGTGCTCTGCACTAACTTATGCAGGTCCTTTATAGGATGGGGGCATAGTTCCTCCAGTTCTAGCCTAGCTTTCCCAAATAAAAAGTGTCGCTTGCGATCCAGAACCGCGCAGTGACATATTATGTGCTCCGCTGTTTTAGGATGTTTATCGCAGTCTGCAGCAAAGACTTCCTTGATACAGGTTGAGCTTGTTCAGGTAACACTTGACAGCCATGTGTCCTGTCAAGAGGCCAGTTGTAATCCGCACTTTGTTCCTGCTCAACATTAGCAGTTCTTTTGCGGTTTTAGAGCTAGATCCTTAAAGGCCTTGTTGTGCCTGTGTCCCTGTCTGTTTCTCCTCTCTCTGTTCCTCTGCTTTTCCCTTATACAGAATTTTAGTGCACTATGGGCTATACATTTGGGTGTTCCCAGTACTGGCTCTGGACCAAGATAGGATGCCGATGATTCTTGCCTAGCTAGCTCATCGGCTTTTTCGTTGCCTTCGGTGCCGTTGTGGCCCGGCATCGGCACCCAGAATAATTTAATTCTGTTCCTTCGTGTCAGAGCTCCCAGTTCACCTAGGCATTCCCAGACGAGTATCGACGATACCTTTGGGCTCATAAGCTTTCTACTATTTGCACGATCGTAGAAAAAATAAATTATAACTTTCTTAAGGCCATCTGGCAGTCAGCGCGATTAAAAATTAAAGAATAGTGAGGCTCGCCAAAATTATTATCGATTGTCATTAATTTCTCAGCCGTCGTTGTCGCCATTTTTTTTTTGGTCGTATTGTATTTATTGTACAAAACCAAACCAAACAACTGGACATTTACTTACTGAAACAGAAAGCTAAACATTAAGGTATTTTTTGTATATTGCTATCATACGTTTAAATACTTAAATTAATAATAAGTCGAAGAAAATCTAAAATATTTTCGATACAGCCACAAATAAAGAAAAACGCAAATCATACTTCTTAACAATTTTTTGGCAATTTTCGCGTTTAACAAGAACTTCTGACAAATAAAATAAATATCACTTCTACGCCTACCGTGACGACATTTTCATTCGGATTAACTATACTTAACAGGTGTTTAAGCATATTTGCTAAAGGAATTTCTTGACAAATTGCTGATATATCAAGATTAGGATTAAGATAATATATGTACAAATTTACTTACAATAACAAGGATATTTTGCGTAAACGATAATAAATTGTTAATGGGTGACACACAAAAACTAATTTACAACAGCTTTAGGTGTTATTTATGGTTGAAAACTTGAAAATTGTTTCTTAATGTCTTGTTAGAATTAAATTATATCACCTTAAATTGTTATAATACGGAATATTTTGAGAGTGTGTTGTCGTAATGTAAAATCTGTTAAAAAATTAAAATAATATATTGACTATTATGATTCATTTCAAGGAATTAATAAGCTAATAAGCAGTAGCGTAATTTTAAATATACCTATTAAATTATAAAAAGCTTTAGGATTAACTGAATATTAGACAGGACATAATTTGTAATATATTTGTTTATTTTATATACCTACCATAATTTCTGTTTTTTTTTATTATTCTTTATAGTAGTTAGTAGTATATTATATATCGAGTAAGAAACTCAAATACTGAGTTAAGAGTTGAGTTAAAAGTTTCATTATTGTCGACAGATTAAGTCTCTAGACAGCACTGATGAAAACCTTTCTCCTGGGTTTGTATACTATTTTTTACACAATTACAACTTTGATTAAAATCATGTATTGTTATTCTGTGTGTATTAGTTTAGTTAGTATTAGTTTCATATGTATTTTAATCAACAAACAAAATGCTCAGGAAACATGGTTCTGACCGTAAAATTATAATTTAGGAAAATTGAAACGCGAAATTATTGCATAGGGTGTTCTAAAATTAGGAGTGTAATGAAATACTTCCCTATACTCGGTATGTAATGAACTACCGTATGGTAAAAAAAAAGTCAAAGACGGCTGGGGAATAATAATCGATTATAATTTTAACAAGGTCAATCTCTAGACATCATTTACTATAATTGACATTAGCACTAATTATAGAAATATTAAAAAATTATAGAACGTTTCAAATCTATTTTCAGTAGTATCATGTATTGTTATTCTGTGTGTATTATTATACAATGTTTAACATTGAAAATAACAAATGCAGTAAAATTACAACATTTCGCAGTTCTTCTTTGACGCGTTAACTTCAAAGTCAGTAGATAAAGCATAAGAAATTTTCGATTTTGAATTTCACATTTGTTTCTGCAAATTTGGGTAGTAAAAAACAAAAAAGGTGTCAGAAAGCTTAAAATATTAAAAATGCCGTAGAATATTTTATTATTGGTGCTCTACCCGACAGTAAAGAAGCTGCTGAAATCACAAAAGCAATGGATTAATTCTGGACTTAACTAGGACTGGACTTAACTAACGAGCCAGCAGCGTTTTTTTATAATTTGATTGCTTTTCTATAAAGGCCTCTATTAGGTACTTGAAGAAGAGGTTCAATCACTGGCCACGGCCGACTTTAACGCTCGCTAATATCTTCTGTTTGAAAAAAGATACCAAAGGTACGCGCACACAGACCGAGCCGCACTCGCCGCACGAATCGCACTTTTTTTTGTCGCGCACACTGAGCCGTACCGAATGCGCCGCACGCGCCACATTATTCGATATTTTGTTTCGTTTTGCCCTACTACACCCGTATTTGCCAAAAGAATTTCTCATCAGTCGCTTCCAGAGTCCTGTCTGTGGTGATAAACGTGTTTTTTAATATTTCTCGAAAATGAATGACAACGAACAAGAAATAATTATTCTAAGCTCCTTGCTAATAGAATAAGAAGAAATCACGAGAAAAAATTTGCGAACTTTCTTAGCATATTGAATTTCTAATCTCCTCTTCGGCTCCCTACGCTACGTAGAGTGGAAGGAATTGCGTGTGACGTCAGCAGCACTGGTCGCATTTATCGAAAATCATTCTGGCCCAACAATGCTGGCCGCATTTTCGTCGATGCGATTCGTGCGGCTCCGGCTAGTGTGCGCACCTTCATTGAAAGTAACACAAACAATATTTTTCTTCGGTCGATGCGGCGCGTGCGGCTCTGGTCAGTGCATGTGCGCGTACCTCTAATCTCCTCTTCGGCTACCTAGGTAGAGTGGAAGGAATAATTGCGTGTGACGTCAGCAGCACTAGCCGCATTTACGCGTGCCTCAAAATACTAAGATGCGGATTTCACTGACTTTTTAAGCTTTTATTCCTCTTTACTTTGCCCTCGTTTGTTGGATTCCAATCATCCAGTCCGGACTTATTAACATTTAAATAGAAATAGATCTAACCTCCCCTTACCACTTTCTTTTAGCAGATAGGGGAAAATAGTTCTAACAAAAAAAAATCCAAAATTTACTGAAGATTATGAAGCTATTATTTATAGTACCTAACCCTAGGGATTTCCATCTAGTTAGGTACTATGGATTTTCAAAGACGAAGCGGGAAAGTATAGATAATAGAAAGCCCTTTTTATTGTGGTACCACTTGACGCCCCTTCCCCTTTGACAAAAATTGGGGGCCGACACCCCCGCTCAGAGGGTTAAAAATTTTGCAATCATTTTTGGGGCAAAAGTTGTCCCCCTCACAAACAAAATTGACGTGTTTTTGAATTTTCTGAAAAAAAAAATTACCCTGGCTGTTATGCCTTGCGGAACGTTTTCGATGGGCCACCCTATATGTATATGTACCTAATCCATAGTACCTAACCCTAGGGGTCCGGATTTATCCGAATACAAACAATTTAACTTACTAAAATATTTTACCATTTACAGTTGAATTAATTTCTCAGTTACTTTGTTTAATATTTTAGTCTCTACGGTGCTAGAGCACGACTTAACCGACGCATGTTCGAAAATACCGTATAATACGTATTATACGAAAACGATAAAAATATATGAAAGCAAAATATATGAAGCTTTTTGTGCACTCCTGGGAAGTGAATATTTGTTTGGTTCATATTTTGTTGATTCCTATAAAAGTTCATAAATAAATTTAGTTTCTTTTTTGCGACGCGCGACGTCCGGATTTTGTACGCATTTCTGAGTTCACTTGTTTTTTTTTTTTTTTTTTTACGATTCTATCGGTTGTACCATGACATGTCGCCGGAATATTTCCATTCAAGGCTCCACACTTATTATTATTATTATTATTAGGTTTTCGTGTATTTCTAACAAAATATATTAATGTACTGACACATGCTTTTGCGCTAGTGAAGGGAACACAAGATGTCACCTTTAACTTGGGTTGTAAAAGCATGTATCTGAGTTTAAAGATGGCGATTTTCAAGCGGGAGCGAACTATTTAACACTTACCTAGGCCAAACTTTATAAGATTCCATTTTTATTTTCTATAGCAGTTGTGACACCTTGTACAATATTATTATAATGTAATATGAAAGAATGTAGTAAAAATGACAAAACTTGTAATTTTTGTCATCATCGGTGAACCTACGAAATCAGTAAAACATCTTCTTTCTTTTTAAATTTCACGTTCTTCCTTTGAACTTGTGTAACAAAGAAAGCCAAAATGTCAGAAAATGACGATAACGAAGAATATTTTAACGGTGGTATCCCACCAGAACTCAAAGAAGGTGAAGAAAGAGCAAAAGTAAGAAAAGTAGAGAAAAAGACGAGTGAGGAAAATAGGTAAAGGAAATCGAAGACGAAAATAAAAGTAGTGAAAGGGGCACTTTTTAAATACTTAGAAAGTTGGTAATGTCAATATTGTGGTTGTACATAAAAAACATGTTCTTTAAACTAATATCTCATAGACACTCTCTAAGTTTATAGGCTACTTGCCGAGGGCAAGGGTGCGGAAGTTTTTTTGAATGTGGTAGACATTGACTTAGTTTTGGTACTAAAAAAATAAATTCCGGACTTCCTTTGCCTTTATTTAATTGAACTTATACAATGTCTCGGAATCCGCGTAAACAAATTGAAAAACCCGTCAAGGTTAGCTTTTACAGCCAAAAAAAAGATACTTCGTTCTGAATTCAGTAATAAAACCACCACAAAACGTTTTAAATACGTACTACTTAGCTGAATTATTATCAAAGTTTTTAAAGACATATGTAGTGAGGCAAATTTATGATTTTTACCATATTAAAGTATTTAAGAGCTAAGCAGCAGTTTCACATGGCAGTCAACTGCCATAGCAGCGATTGTTAGCTAGGCGTGGTTATAGTGCCTACTGTGAATCATACCACTGCGATCGCAGTTGTCTGTTACAGCTTCTATTGCGATGAGTAGAAGATCTAGTTTTGTTATCGCAGTCGCATACTTGACGAAAAAATGGCAAAAAAATATAAAACACGTTCTCGGATGAACACACCCAAGTAGCATTTTCACGACTTGCGACCACATGTTTACTAAACACAACGTTGGATTAGTTACAAAAAATAGTTAGCTCCCTACCTTGGGTATTAAAACAAATTTAAACGTTTTTATAACGTTGTGCCGACGTTGGACTAGTACTACAGCAAAGTAGAAGCTTCTGCGACGTCGAATAAACGTTGTCTTGTAACCTTTTTTGCTTAAGTAATCTTTAGGTGATTCGGACAACGTAGTTACAACGTTGGACAATATAGAGTTTTCCGACGTCAGTTTCAGGACCTATTCCAACGTTATGCAAACGTCGTCTGTTATAATATAATACTAATTCGAACGTTGTTTAGATTTCCTTATTCTTACGTTGGTAGGACGCCGAGTCACTACCTTTTTGCAACTGTATTGAACCATAACCTTAAATCTTAAATTTTTACTTCATTGTTCTGTTCAGTCAGACAGTTTAGTGCTGTTTTTATTTTCATAAAAAAACTTAATTAAAATGGGACATAAGAAAGATACATATAAAACTAAATTTAAATATACATCGACATATATTACCTATAGTTTATCCACTCCCTCCTTTATTTAGATTATAGAGGGCGGCACAAGCTAGACTCTAGGATGACTAAATTAGGCAATTTTGCGACTAGCATACTACCTGTTAAGGCCGAACTGCGACTTTATTAGTCCAGTATGCGACTACTCGAACTACTCCATGTTAATCTCCAAAACAACAAAGTGAAAGCCGCCATGTTGTTAAATAAGAAAATGTTTCGTTCCTAAAATAGCAATTCCTGCTTTTTGAATATCTTAACTTGAAATATTTGACCCTAAAAAACACGCGGAAACAATTTTCTCGACTGCGAATAAATTATTCTCATTTTACTAAAAAAAAATTCAAGAAAATTTTTAAAACTTCTTTAATTTTAAGGCACATTAGTATTTTTCAAAGTAGAAACAATACATTTATCAATAAAGTTGTTTGCGTTTAACTTTTTTGCCTTGGGTAACGAGTTACAGAGTCGGTTAAAGTGTTTCAATAATTATGATCTTCAAACATCCTCCACACTTAAATACTTTTGTTTTGTTTTCCTTCACTGCCATCTGACATATGTCTCTAACTAAATCATAAAAATAATATTTTTACTATAATTATCCGTAGTATTACTTACCAAGGATAAAACGCGTCTTAGACGCCATATTAGTTATGTATTTCTGTGAATTAGGATTTTAAACAACGTTACAGTTTGTACTAAATTAGGCTTCTAGCCAACGTCGGTATCCAACGTCGTTTCGACCCAAAAATTATTCTCCAAACTAGTGCAGACTAGGGTTGGCACGAGGTTGGGCCGACGTTGCGCCCCGACGTTTGGTCGCGTGACACAACGTTGTCCCGACGCGCGACGTCCAAATGCTGCTTTTGCATTTTTATACTAATTGAATTGTATGAAGATGAAGAGAATGAATGTTTATGGAATATTAAGGCATTGGTCTCTAAAAACAATACAAAAAGAAAAGCTGCATTATTAAAAATAGCGGAGAAGATGGCATTAGTCGAAGATATAGTAAAAAAGTTCATTAAAGGGCATGTATATTAGATGAAAAATAAGAATGTGATGGATAGTCTGAAAACAGGTTCAGCCACTGATGACTATTTTAAACTAGTTTTTTCCTTAATAACATTTTTTATTTGAGTAACAAACAAAGTATTGCATAACCAACCCCTGTTTTGGTATTCGGCGCCATTTAAAACAAAAAAAAAATCGAAATCAATGATTATCTTGTTAAACAGGAAGTCGCAGTAAAAACTATCGCAGTTGCCTAATTCCCACTACAAAATTCAATTGCTATAGCAGACAATTGCTATGTGAAACTGCTACTTTAATAAATATAAATATAATTAAGCTCATTTTTTCTCTAACTTTTAAATTTTCTTTTACGGACAATTCCGAGCTGTTTGATATTCAGCAGCAGTCGCCAGCACACTTGAGGCCGATCCAATAAAATAAGGAAAAAGTCCACTCATTGTTCTCCAATAAGGCATATCGAAACATCAGAGCCGTAATTTTGTCGGTCGCGTCTCATAATTTCTATCGGCCCACTTTGGATAAAGCCGTGTTGCAATAAACAAAAGAATAAAAAGGTTTATAATTATATATATTTGATCGTTAAAGATGTACGGAGTAAATAAACACAATTAAGCTATTTAAATTTTCTCGTAAATAATAAAATAATTGCATTTTAACGTTCTCTCGGTGTTTCTAAGAGTAGCTTATTAAAGAATATAAGGAAGGTGACGTCAGACAGAGATTGAAGTCTGTAACAGGTGGTCTGACATAATAGCATTATTAAAATAATCTAAAGAAAATAACTGGAGAAATCTGAAAATAAATTTTTACTAATGTACGAGTAGTAATCAGATTAACAGGTTCCAAAACACAGATCCAATACTTCAATCGCACCTAAAACTGTTCAACTTTTGTTGATCAAAAAAAATTGAAAGCATGAGTCAGATGGTTTAAGTAAAATTGATTCGAGCGTTAAATGGCGATGAACAAGGAGAGAGTGGTGCTTACGTACTGGTAATATACGAATTTTTGAGAAAATTGAGAGAAAGAAAAGAGCTGAAGAGTAGTTTGGAGAAAGGAAAATCACGAAAAAAGCAGCGTTTGGGGGTTCGAACTTGAATACTCGTAATCAAGAAGGCATACATTAGGGTCATAAAAAAATGTCACAAAAGAAAACTAGCTTCAGAATGTCCTGAAGAATACAAAAACCATTTACGCATGTCAAAAGATGAATTTAAAGAACTACTTTTTTAGAAATTAGAATTAGCGGTAATTATTTTTTGAACATGAACCTGATTTGTCTATAGCTTCTTTGTTTTTGTAAACATTCGAATTGAGTAGCTGAAACATTACAAAGGCAGATCTTTAGATTTTTTTTTGGACGATAATAGGTAAGAATACTAAATTTATTTCTATATTCGGTATAAAATTGTTTATTAGGTTTTTAGTTTGCGATGTTTATGGGGACAGAGATGAGGATATGTATGGAAAAGTAACCACAAGAGGAATTGTTACATAATTTAAAAAATCTTGGGAAGTTGATTGTTTCCCATCGAAAAGTAGAAAATGCCAATGCAGATGAATGTATTGTAATTGTAATAGAAGTAATTCCAAGGGTGAAATTTATTATAATTAGTGGAAGTAATTCCAAGGGTGAAGTTTATTATAATTATTAGTGACCTGTGCTTCTTTTTATACATATGTAGATATTTCAGGTTTTGAGAATAAATCGGTTGAACGAAACCTAAAATTTAGAGGAAGTACTTGCATACCCAGAATATGCCCATCAAGGATTATAGCTCAAATTTCATTTAATGGTAGGCAATTATTCAATACAAATTAACTTTTTAAGTGACTGAAATATTAAATAGTTTACAATATGGTATATCACTGTAAAAATATATTACTTTTAGTTACAATTAGGGCCCGATACATTTGAAAAAGTAGAATATTATTTTATATTAAAAGAAGTATTGTACCAACAATCAATTTATATTAATACCGGAGATTAAAAAATAACAGAATAAATAGTTTTTTTTTATTTATACTATAAAAATAAACTATAGAATACAACAGTATTTAAAAAATTAAATAAAAAAGTTATGACCCGGCCGAGATTCGAACTCCGGTCTCTCGCTTCCTAGCCTAGACTCCTAGCCTAGACTCCTAGCCTAGACTCTTCACGCACTGCTCCACAGTAACTTGCTTAGCGATAGTTCAATGACGGTATATAAACAAAAAAACAGGTTCATTACAATATCTTGATGATGTGAATTGGCGCGCGGAGCGTGCTGACCAATAACGCCTGTTATCACCTGTGACGTAGCGACGAACCTGTGCAATATCATACCTTGTTTTCTTTGTACCATGCTTCCTTACTTTAGTACCATATACAAGATGGTATACAAACTTTACTGATGGTAACTTTATTGGTGTATAAAACTCTGCCTGGGCACCGAATATTAACTATAAACTGTGATTCTGGGTCTACAGTTAATTTTTCCTCGATTTTTCTTCCACTTAACTTCAAAAAACAGAAAACACACAACTGATAACACGAACAAAAGTGCAAAAGCAATTCGCAAATTGTATAATTTGACACAAAATTATAACCTATAGTTTGGTAAAACAGCGTCTACACTATTCCCGAAATGTTTTACGAAATATTTCTGGAAATATTCGTAAAACATTTCGCAAAACATTTCTGGAAATAGTACGATAAATATAAGCCCGTGTTATAAAAATTGGTTCCCACGTTTCCTTCACTTTTTTTACACCACGTTTCCTCGACTTCGTCTCGAGCTGTAAAACTCATGCGTCGTGCAACAAATATGTGCTTTTGCACTAGCTGCACAAATAACCTTTGCAAATAACTTTTTTATATTGTCAATCAAGTCGCAAAAAAGTAATACTTTTGTGACGTTTGAAAAAAAAGTATTATGATAAAAATACAAGGTGTTTATTTAAGCTATATCTTTTTACCTTGTATATTTTATCATAATTTTACCATAATTAAACACAAATTTTTAAAGAATTTTCGTATTTATGTATTCTAAATGCCAAACGATCCGTTTTCTGTTTGACTAACTCTAAATAAAATTTATATTTTTGTAATGAGGTCTTAATTAATAAAACGCTATTTACTAGAAATAGTCACTTAAGAAAAAAAAACTTTAATTTATTAAAACGCTGCAAGCTTTACACGTCGGTCTGTCATACCTCATTTTTACAGGGCCAAAGGTACTAAATAACTCAGTACGACTCCCGTACGCATGAAAAAGCAAAGAAAAAGATAAGAAAGAAGCTTCTTCATGTCCGTAAGCAACACGAACAAGATGTAATAACACACCGGAGACTCTGGTCGGCACGTTCAATCGCAACCTGAAAATGCTCTTTTAATTAATGAATCAAAAGATTTATTACTTTGACGGTTGTAAATAATGGTGGGATGCGAACGGTAGATTCACCCACGCTACTAGGTTTTCAAAAGGAAAACTTACCAGAGATTTATTAATTAAATTAGAATTGAGAGTAATTTACTGCTAGAACGTGCCTTTTGAGTGAACGTGGCTTTTCTAAAGAGACACAGATTTTCTATCTCTCTAGTTCTTACATAAAACAATACTTCTAAGAACTATCATAACTCTTTGAACTATCATTACCTTCGATAAACATTACCATGGATAAAAGTTATGTCTTTGGTTTGGTTTGGACCAAAAATAGATAAAAGTTATGTCTTTGGTTTTGACTGACCAAAAGTGGAACCAAAATGTATAAAAAAGTAGTTTATAATTCTTGGGTTTCTTTTAATCTTCCTAAGCCATATCGTCTCTTTTCTTCCTCTTAAATTTATTTCAGGTCTGTTTATGTTGATGCAGCCTTATTCATCTTTCTGGGACATCTGTGTCTTCTTCTTTCTTTCCCATCTAATTCAATATCTTCCAGCATGCAAGTTGATCTTAGTTCGCTATTTTCAACCTGTCGCAGAAGTGTTTTTCCGGTGATGGTTTTTAGAGTTTTCATCTGTGTTGTTCTTAAACTGATTTTTGCTTTATTTGTAGCAGCTAAAGTCTCGATACCATAAGTTATAGTATCGGTCGGACAAAGGATTTAGGACTCAAACCATATACTAGGCAACAAAATTAACTAATTCATTGAATGAAAGTATACAGGTTGTTACAAATTTAGGGTACGAGCATTGGTATCTCGGTAACCGTATACAGGATGTCCCAGAAAATTCGAAATTTTTGGAAATTTTTTTTGGAATTTATTTTAGTTTTTAGTTAAAAAACATAATTTCTTGATAATATGGAAGCATAAGTATTAGATTAAATTTACAAGAAAGAAAATCTAGAAAAGATCCAGTGCCTCTCAAAATTTTAGCAAAAAATCATTTTTTTATGGAAATTTTCAAAGTAAAATAACTCCGTTATTTTGGACTTATTTGAAGAACGATAAAGAGAAAATATGTTTCTTTTATCGAGATCTACCACCCCTTAAAATACTTGCACTTATTTCTGGGACACCCTGTATAGATAAGACATAGTTAAATTGAAGGCAAAGATGCACCTTGGCTTTCCAAGATACCGTAAAAAAAGTTTTAACAATTTCAAGGATTGCTGAGTTATTTGGAAAAAAACAGATTTTTTTGAAAATCAATTTAATTTTTTCCTGTCCTTACTTTTCAGAAAATCAAAAAACTAATTGCACATTTACTTGAGGTCATTTGAGGAATTACTTGAGGTCATTTGTAAAAGTGAAATCAATACACCTCAATATTTACAACAAAGAGTACAAAATGCATTTGAAAGTATTAATAGATCTATTGAAAGGGATATACAGGGTGGCGCACCTCATTCGCCTCGGTTGATTATACGAAAACGGAAAGATGTAGAAACAAAATATTTTATGGGTATATGTGGGCAGGGAATGTGCACAATTTAAAATTATTTTGAAATGTACAGGGTGTTTTAGAACTAAGATCCAGACCAAAGTTATATTTTTTCTTCTATGTTTAAAATCTTTGGTTTTTGAGATATTTAAATTTGCATGCTACTCTAGAATAGATTATTAAGACCATGTACATTACTTTTCAGAATTAATTCTTGTACTGAATTTAAAGGTAAAGAAACTTTTCTTCTTATTATAAAGATTGCAATCTTATTTAAAAATCGCTTTTTATTCAATATATGAGCTAGATAGGTATAGGAACCCGCCCTAATATAGTTTGAAAGAGCATTCGTATCTGCTTCGGTTTCTTTTACAAAATACAGGGTGTTGCATTTGAAATAACGAAGTTTTTTATATAAAATAAATCCTTAAAATAGATCAGCAATTTTTGATACCCCTGTATAAATTTAAGGAATCAATACCATTTTTCAATAAAGTATATTTCTTTACCTTTAAACTCAGCACAAGAATTAATTTTGAAAAGTAATGTACAGGGTGTTAATAATCTAATCTATTGTAGAATGCAAATTTAAATATCTCAATAATCAAAGATTTTAAACATATTTAACCTTTATAATAAATGCCTTTTTTTGGGCCCAAGAATCCAAAAATGAAATAAAATACCGGGTGTTCTATAAGAAAAAATATAACTTAGGTATGGATCTTGGTTCCGAAACACCCTGTATATTTCAAAATAATTTTAAATTGTGCACATTGCCTTCCCACATATACCCATCAAATATGTTGTTTTTACATCTTTCCGTTTTCGTATAATCAAACGAGGCGAATGAGGTGCGCCACTCTGTATATAAAATTCAACAAAAAATAAATTATATACTGCAAGAGGAAGGGTAGTAACCCTTTCGAACATGTAGAGCATTAGAAACTAACTTGTAATAATGTGCAATTAGTTTTTTGATTTTCTATAAAGTAAAAATCGGAAAAATATATTTTCAAAAAAATCCGTTTTTCTCGAAAAACTCAGCAATCCTCGAAATTTTTCTGATAGCATGTGGGCGAACATCCCAAGGCGCAACTTTGCCTCAATTTAATCATCTTCGTATATATTACGGTTTTGAAGATCCTATGTTCGTACCTCAAATTTATAGCACCCTGTATACACTTCTGGTCATTTTCTTAATATTTTCTATAATATTTAGAAATACTTTAAAAATATATACCTGAAATATCTATAATATTCAAAATACTTGAGAAAATCTGTTAAAAACTGGACAGTATCAAAATGAAATTCTAAATGCCAAGAAAAAATTCATTGAATGAAAGTATCTACACTTCTATAATTTTCTTAATATTTTGTAAATTTTAGGGAAGTAGCAATCATATATTAAATATAATATGTTAAAAACTGATGAGAAAATATTAAGGAAGAAGAATATCAACAAAACAGAGCGCGATTTAAATTTCTGTTTGGGCAACGGCAACGGCCTAGCTACGTCGAAACACCAGATTACCATTAGAACACCGAAGTTAAGCGACGTAAGGCGATACTAGTGGATGGACGGGTGACCGGTTCGAAACTCTGTATCGTGCTGTTGTCCAATGAAGGCAAAAGTGTAAAATCTATTGACACACACTGCTCATTCACGCCGGTTCGAGGCCGGATGAGATCGGATATCTCGTGAGTAAGAGTTGATTTAGACATTTGCCAAGTCGGTAGGCCATTGACCATGATATGGCCGAGGACCGCGGTTCGGATTTCGCGTAAACAAACTAGGCCCCGTCCAGATTAGTCCTGGCAGCAAAAAGGAGACGTTAACTGAAATCTTTACTTTTGTTACTTTAAATTCCTGTTTATCAACGCCGTTCTTACTTTATTTTAAATGAGTTAAAGCACAAAAGCATAATGTAAGATGTAAGTTAATGTAACTATTTAGAATTTCATAATTTATTGCTTTGGTTCCCCATTAGGTGTAATAACGTATATTATTTAGTTACTTATTTACTTACCCGTAAAAAGTTATTCTCTTATTTCTCTTGATTTCAACCGCTTATTCTTTTAATTTCTCTTGATCTATCGCACTCTACATAACAAACTATTTTATAGTCAAGTCTTTTTCTAGAATTTGCAATAATGTCACTGTTAATTTAAGTTCTGACACTTCTTTATTTAGCGGCGTGCGGTCCATGGAAACGGGGGAAGCACCGCTTCCCTAAACTTTTTAAAGATAAAAAAAATAAATAGTTAAACGTTAATAATACTGTTATTTTATAACAAAAGATTAATTTAATTTGTTAAAATTATTTATTTGAAACCTTACATAACCGTAGTAAATTTAATTAGCCTTTTACTGCATGGACGCGCGCCTGGAAATCGCCGCCGGTCGCCTATTCCTCCTTCATGTAGGTGTTATTGACCTCGCACGTAAACGACAAATTTAAGCCGGAAAATCGCCCACAGTTGCTAGCCACGGCAGCGATCTTTCGGCCGCCTTCCTCGACTTTTAATTTATTGGGACGGGTTCGCTTGCGATTTTATAGGTAATATAGCGATTTTATAGGTAATAATATATACAGGGTGCTACAAATTCGAGGTACGAGCGTTGGTATCTCGGTAACCGTAATAGATACGAACATGGTTAAATTGGGGCAAAATTGCCTATTGGGATGTTTACCAAGATGTCATCAAAAAAGTTTTAAAAATTTCAAGGATTGCTGAGTTTTTTGGAAAAAACTAAATTTTTGGAAAATCAGTTTTATTTTCTCCTGTCGTTACTTTTTAGAAAATCACAAAACTAATTGCACATTTTCATAGCCACTTTATTAGAGCTATCTGTCAGTATTTTTAGATTTTCAAATTAGCTAATAATTTGTGAGACACAGAGGCCAACTTAATTTTTTTAAATATGGACCTGCTTTTATATTTGAGGTTTTGAAAGAACTCGGTCTCCTGAATACAATTATATGCCACATTTTACACTGTTTGTAACTGTGTACACTTTGTTTTGGATACCTTAAAACTTACAAAACTATTTAATTATTATTTAAAATAGCTAATCCGACTCTGCATGGTTTCTTAAATTATTTAATCTGATTATATTCATCGCAACAAAAATGATCAGCGCTAATTAACATTGAATAAGGAAAATCAAACCAATTGGAAGATTCAAATAAATAATGTTACGATTTTCGTCAGTTCCGTGTGGATAGAAAGTCACAATTTATTTAAACACTATTTATTTAACACTAATTAACAAAAACAATAACGATAAAAGACTTATAGAACTATTTACAAAAGATTTATAACTAAGAATTTATTTTGAATTTTAGCGCGTCAACTGCACTGGTATATTTATAACTGCCCCCTGTAGGCCACTGCCGCCGGCTTTTATATCTACAGCAAAAGAAATCTAGAATAGTCCATAGATCGTTAGGCGCATAGAGAAGGTTTTCGAATGTTCTCGTATGTACTAGTCCATTCTAGTGGGTCTCGATTCTTCTCGAACGAATGAATCATTGCGGTGTCTATGCGATGTTAAGGTCATCCGAGGGCGGGCCATATTGTGAGGTTAGGTCGAGTCCATACCGGCTCGCAACACTGCCCCCTTTTAGGCACATGCTCGTCCCGAGATTATACGGTGAATGAAGGTATTTGCAAAGCTGGCCCCTGGTACATTGCGAAGTCTGGTAGAAATAGCAGTCTACAGTTTTCTCTCCCGATCTCAGCTTTGGGTTGTAGCAGCAAACGAGGATCTCGATTCCCGTAAATCTGAACAAGACTTCAATCATGTTCCGGATTGTACGCCAACTCAAACCATCGAGTCCACACGCCAGCTTCGGAATGGCTAATCGTGCAATGTTGTTGTTTAGCAGGGCTTCTCTCAGTTCAATCAGGGTCTTCCATAGATTGAGATAAGTCGGCTTACTCGGGGACCATTCCTTGGTGACCAGGTAGAAGATGTGCCTTGCTTGACCATGTGCATTGTCGGTTAGCCTCAAGACGCTTCCAACCTCTGGATCCTGTCGGCGTAGTTCTCCGACACGCCCAAACTTCTCATTGAACGTCGCAGCGATTCCTCTGGACATCCGCAAATCTCGAGCCACACAATGAGCGAGCGAATAATCAGGAGGCACGGAAAAGAGGTCTCGTTGATCTTCTTTGGTTACACCATAGCGAGCCTTCTCACTGCTGTTGTATCGGGCCATGAAATCGTCAAAGGACATCTCCGAATCAGGGGGATCAAAGCTGCAGGTTCTCACGGTCCCAGCACGATCTTCTATTTCGCCTTGGTAGGGGCTCAAACGGTTGAAATGGACTACCCTCGGTTTTCCTTTTGGCAATTTTCTGATACGGTATACGACGTCATTAATTCTATCCATGACTTCGTATGGCCCTTCCCACGAGGATTGTAGCTTCGGAGATAACCCACGACGTCTCTGCGGGTTATATAGCCACACCAACTTCCCTGGTTGGTATCCTCCATGCTCAGCTTGAATGTCGTAGTGTTCCTTCATTCGGTCACTAGCACTTTGAATATTTAGGCGGACTCTCTGATGAATGTCGTCCATCCTTTGACGTAGTGTGTGGACATAATCTTCTCCGGCGACTTCTTCTCCCGGTCGGCAACCAAATTTCAGATCACAGGGTAGGCGCACTTCCCGTCCCATAACGATGCTGGCTGGAGTTTGCCCTGTAGATTCTTGGACGGATGAACGGTAGGCCAACAGGAACAGGTGAAGAAATTTGTCCCAGTCTCTTTGGTGGTCAGAGACTACTTTGGCCAGATAACGGTTGATAGTTCTGTTCATGCGTTCAACCATCCCATCGGATTGTGGATGTAGAGCAGTCGTCCTGGTCTTGCGGATGTTCAGGACTTCACAGACGCCTTGGAACAGATTGGACTCAAAGTTTCTTCCCTGATCTGAATGAAGCTCCATGGGAACACCAAACCTGCAGATCCATTCTTTAACAAGGGCATCAGCAATCGTGGACGCTTCTTGATTTGGCAACGCGTAGGCCTCGACCCATTTGCTGAAGTAATCCATTACTACCACAATGTATTTGTTGCCATCGTTCGTCTCCGGGAAAGGACCAGCCACGTCGATCGCTATTCGTTCGAAGGGACTACCAACATTGTACTGGCGCATAGGGGCTTTACCACGCTTTTGTGGCCCATTAATGGCTGCGCAAATGTCACATTTCTTACACCAGGCCCTCACATCTTCTTTGCAGTTCACCCAGTAGAACCGTTCACGCAGCTTGCCAAGTGTCTTGGTAACACCAAGATGTCCTCCGCTGGTTCCATTGTGAACTTCCTCCAAGACTTCTGAGACCCTCTTCTTTGGAATGACGATCTGCCTTCTCTCTTCTTGTCCCTCCGGTCTCTCGATCACACGGCGAAGTAGTCCGTTATCTATTACCAAGGAATTCCACTGGGCCCAGTACGACTTTTACGTTCGGCGAATATCTGCAAACTTCTTCCCACATTGGTCTTTGGCCTGTGTTTTCCAGTTAATTACTAAACCTAATTCTGGGTCACTGGTTTGGTCATTTGCAAGATCTCGGGTTGCCAACTATCATTAACCACAGTTGTTCTTAGGAGTTTCACTTCTTTCTCTTCTGCTCGGGAACAATGCTTACAGTCCTTAGCGCAAGGTCTTCTGGAAAGTGCGTCGGCATTCCGATGGATTGCCCCAGCTCGATGTTCTGTGTCGTAGTCAAATTCTTGTAATCGTTCAATCCATCTAGCTACCTGCCCTTCAGGATTCTTAAACTGCAACAGCCAATTCAAAGCAGCATGGTCTGTTCTTAACAAGAACTTTCTTCCATAGAGATACTTGTAGAAGTGTTCCACTGCTTTAACTACTGCTAGTAATTCTCGTCTGGTTACACAGTAGTTCCTTTCCGGTTTTGACAAGGTCTTACTAAAATAACCAATGACTTTTTCTTGACCATGCTGGATCTGAGACAGAACAGCGCCTAACGCAACATTGCTAGCGTCGGTATCCAATATAAAGTTTCCGTTGCCAAGAGGGTAGCTAAGTATGGGCGCACTAGTCAGGGCTTTCTTCAATTTTCGGAATGCCTCGTCAGAATCTGAGTCCCAAGAGAAACGCCTCTCGCCTTCGGTAAGTCTGGTCAATGGTTTTGCGATGGTGGCGTAACCTTGTACATAGCGGCGATAGTATGTGCATAGTCCCAAAAAGCTTCGTAGTTCATGTTTGTCTTTGGGTATCGGCCACTCTTCCACTGTCTTGGTCTTCTGTGGATCTACCGCAACTCCCTGGGAGGAGACTACATGGCCCAAGTAGTGTGTACCTTTTCTTGACACAGATGACATTTCTTGGGGCTAAGTTTCAAACCAGAGCTCCCTAGTCGCTTGAAAACTTCTTCCAAATTCTTCAGATGATCGTCAAAGGATTTCCCAACCACTATGATGTCATCCAGGTACACGAAACAGGTAGTCCAGGATAGTCCCTTTAACACAGACTCCATTAGTCTCTTAAAGGTAGCTGGCGCGTTGCACAATCCAAAAGGCATGACAGTAAATTGCCACAGTCCGGAGCCCACCGAGAACGCTGTTTCCTCTCTGTCTTGGCGCCATGTCGACTTGCCAATATCTTCAGATCCAAAGTAGAGAATATCGTCGACCCCGCCAGCGTGTCTAGAGTATCGTCTATCCTCGGCAGGGGATAGCTATCCTTCTTTGTAACATTATTGAGCTGCCGATAATCAACACAGAACGTGGTGGTACCGTCTTTCTTCTTTACTAGTACTACCGGCGATGTCCACGGGCTGTTAGATGGTTCGATGACACCCTCTTCTTTCATTTCTCGAAGGATTTTATCAGCTTCTTCACGTTTGGCGAGCGGAAGTCTTCTCGGATTTTGTTTGATTGGTCGTGCATCTCCGGTATCAATTTTGTGTTGTACTAAATTGGTACGACCTCTCTGTCCTGCTTCTCCTTTATCAAACACATCTTGATACTTGATTATCAGGTTTCTCAATTTTCTTCTATTTTCGGGAGATAATCCTTTAACGTTTACTAACTCCTTCACCATTTTGTCCGGAATTTTTGAAGTCGAAACTTTGGAGGCTTCCACGCTTCGAACGACTGAGGAGACCGAACAACAGTACCCTAAGAGGGTTCCCTTCTTCAAGGATACAGAATAATAATTCGTGTTCATTACTCTCACCGGTACAGTTTTCTTCGCTCGTAGCAGGGCTTTTCCAACAGCGATCCCTCGTCCTATTTCGCTGTCATGGTTCCTTGGCTCCAACAGAATAATACTCCCATTATTCATTTTACCTTCTAGGCAACCATCCAAAAATATCTCACAGCGCTCAGGGATCGAAACATCTTCTGCTACCACCACGCGAAGCGTCTCCTCACATTTTCGATGCAGAACCACTTCTTCTTCATTTATTTTCAAAATTCCTTGTTTGAGGTTTAGCTCAAAACCTCTAGTGGTCATGATGTCCATTCCGAGAATAAGTTCATCTTCGATATCTGCTACTAAGACTGGATGTTCAAAACTGGTGCTCCCAATAACAAAATTAAGGTTTACTTCTCCATGGACAGCAGCGGAGCCCCCCGTGGCAGTACGTAGTCGCCATTGTATTGTTTTAACCTTCTTCGATGTTTTAAGAATGTCCGGTCTGATGATAGTTTTCGTCGCACCTGTATCCAACAGCATGGTCCGGAACTCTCCATCAACAAAACCATCCACAAAAATGCTGTTGAATTTGTGTTGTAGCGAGGCGACTTGAGCAGTTTTCGTTGGGGCATGTTGGGTACAGGTCGACGTGTGCCCCTTCATTTCGACCCTTAGTAGTTTTCCGACCTCGACGAAGCCGGTTCTTCGTTCTTCTCCTTACAACGGCTTCGCACGTGTCCCACCTGTCCGCAGTTCCAGCAACGAATCGGTCCCTTCTTGCCCATGTACTGGTCCATTACCTTCCGAACAATCCCTTCCACGGATTCGTCGGAACATTCGTCGATGGCCCGTACTCTTCCTAAAGACCGAGAACTTTGTTTCGCGGCCTCAAATTCTAGGGCACGTGCTAAAGCATCCACCAAGTGCGTTGGGTGGGCTAGGAGAAGTGCTTGTCTTGTCTCGTTATCACGTAAGCCGTCGGAGAATGCCTGTACTGCCAACCGCTCCATAACATTCTCTGGCGTAGCAGGGTACGCAAGGCGAACGAGGCGGGCTACGTCGGCTTCAAACTCCTGCAGAGACTCATTTGACTTTTGAATGCGATTTTTTAGCTGGGAATGACATGTTCCAAATGAGCTTGGCCGTACCTCATTTCTAAATGTCGTACCAATTGCTGATAATCTCCCTGTTCCGATGGTGACAATGTCTGCAGAATATCAGTCGCATCTCCTCGCAGTGCGACAGTCAAAGCGGTAGCCTTTTCAGCGATTGTCCATCCGTTCGCTCTCGCAACGGCCTCAAACTGGCAAAAATAATTGGCCCAAGCGGTCTTTCCGTCAAACTGTGGAGGCTTAATAACTGACTTTGAGATATACTTATTTTCGACTAGTTTCGGTGCCTCCGATGTTTCTTGACATTTTGGTGAATTTGCCTTTGCTATTTCTTGTTTTAAAATTTCGATTTTTTTATTTACATCGTCCTCAATTTGTGTTATTTTGTCTTGTAGCTCCGTAGAATTCTCTATAATCTTTTCTTCTAATTCCCTGGAATTTTCTGTTATCTTTTCTTCTAAATTAAGTATTTTATTATTAAAGCTGGCCTGTATGTCTTTAGAATTTTCTGCGATCTTATCTTCCAAAATATTAATTTTATCACTGATTTTCTCTTCTAAATTAACTTCCAAGTCAATTATTTTACTATTCAAATTGTTCAAGTTCTCTAATTTTTGAGAATTCTCTGTCATTTTATCATTCAAATTCTCTTCCAAGTTAATCATTTTACTATACAAATTGTTCAAGTTGTCGTCTAATTTTTGAGAATTCTCTGTCATTTTATCATTCAAATTCTCTTCCAAGTTAATCATTTTACTATTCAAATTGTTCAAGTTGTCGTCTAATTTTTGAGAATTCTCTGTCATTTTATTTTCTAATTTTTGTAGGCACGAGTCAAGGTCACCTTCCAACTCAAAGCAAAATGTGTCAGGATCCTCACCTTCCTCCACCAAAACGTCTCTCAGTCTAGCTTGCAAAATGCTTTTCTTTCCATCTGTCTCGCACTCTCTCTTCCAATATACATTTCAGTTCGGACACTTTCAAGTCTTTCAACAATTTTTTCAGAGCCATGGTCAGTCTTTTTATTTTTCTTGTCTATCACACACGCCACACTTGACACCAATTGTTACGATTTTCGTCGGTTCCGTGTGGATAGAAAGTCACAATTTATTTAAACACTATTTATTTAACACTAATTAACAAAAACAATAACGATAAAAGACTTATAGAACTATTTACAAACGATTTATAACTAAGAATTTATTTTGAATTTTAGCGCGTCAACTGCACTGGTATATTTATAACTGCCCCCTGTAGGCCACTGCCGCCGGCTTTTATATCTACAGCAAAAGAAATCTAGAATAGTCCATAGATGGTTAGGCGCATAGAGAAGGTTTTCGAATGTTCTCGTATGTACTAGTCCATTCTAGTGGGTCTCGATTCTTCTCGAACGAATGAATCATTGCGGTGTCTATGCGATGTTAAGGTCATCCAAGGGCGGACCATATTGTGAGGTTAGGTCGAGTCCATACCGGCTCGCAACAATAATATCCAGGTCAGAAATTTAAAGATATTATTTTTAACTTTTTTTGTGAATTGGAAATCTCAGTGTGCGATCTAATAATATGCATAATATTAATCGTAGTTATTATAAATATATCAACTTCTACAAACTAGTTTCTAATGTTCTACATGTTCGAAAGGGCACCCTCCCTATTGCACAAATTTATTTTTCGCTCAATTTTATTTATAGCTCTTTGAACTCTCTTCTTATACTTCCGAATGCATTTTGCACTCTTTATTGTAAATGTTGAGATGAATTAATTCCGCTTTTTTACAAACGACGTCAAATAATGTAGCCCCTTGGCGATAGGTCCAGGAACCTCGCTGGACATTATACTGCTCTACCATTTCCAATCCATCTTCCGGGAAAATGATTTGATTGTTTATATTATATTTATATTAATTATTTTATATTATTGTATTACATTTGATTTTCCGTATTTAATGTTTTACCCCACGTCATTCTTAAGTTTGAAAGCTTATCAATATTGTAACGATGAAAAGATAAAATATTTAAAAAAATCAGAGCCGGACTTGAAATTAGTTTAAATAAATTGTGTCCAAATGTAAAAACAAAAAAAAAAGATATTAAGTGTGGCATATCATTGTTCTCAGGAGACCGAGTTCTTTCAAAATCTGAAATAAAAAATACAGGTCCGTATTAAAAAAAATAAGTTCGCCTCTGTATCTCAAAAATTAGCAACTAATTTGAAAATATAAAAATACTATCAGATAGCCTTAATAAAGTGGCTGTATGAATGTGCAATTAGTTTTTTGATTTTCTAAAAAGTAACGACAGGAAAAAATAAAATTGATTTTCAAAAAAAACAGTGTTTTCCAAAAAACTCAGCAATCCTTGAAATTTTTAAAACTTTTTTGATGTCATCTTGGTGAACATCCCAAAGCGCAACTTTGCCCCAATTTAACCATATTTGTATCTATTACGGTTAACGAGATACTAATGTCCGTACCTCGAATTTGTAGCACCCTGTATAGGTAATATTGTATTTTTTTCGGATTTAACTTAGTGTTTACTGTTTCGTTTGTAATGGAGGGTCAAGAAGGACAATATTCTGCTTCAGCTAGTGTGGACAATAATTTAGACTGTGTTTGTGTTGTATGTGTGTTATTAAAAAAGGGATTTTCTAGTCGGAACTTCCAAGAAATAAGTGACATTATTAAGTCTGGTAGGTCAACGGTTCCTCAAGAAGATGTAAAAGTAATGTCTCGTAATAGGGTTTTTTCCCCGCCTATAATTGTCACCGCACGCCGCTGTCTTTATTCTTTATCTTTTAAATTATAAATTTGCTACCTTTGATCAAAACAAATTGTAGAATAAATAATAAATATCACAAAAAAAAACTGAGAAACGGCTAACAAATCGCCAATATTTCAAATCAAATTCAAATGAGTCAACTGAAATGTCGAACAAAACTATCAAATATGGGGATCACGATATATCTTAGTATTTTTATTCAAAAGGTAAGTAAATAATTTACATTATTTGGTTTGTTCTTGGAAAAATGGCTGGATATGTCACTGAAACAGAATTCTAAAATATAAAAAGTTAGTATTTTGAATTATGCCACTGTGTTAATGACCATTGATGTTTGACCATTAAAATCTTATAAATAAAGAAGTTAGTAGTTAGTTCTAAAAATGTACTACAATACAGATATAGTATAATCCTTTATATTTAATTTCCTTCTTCATTTGTGTAAAAATATCTAGCCAGATTTACATAAAACGTTAAATGCCGAAGGCTTATTTTGCTACTTTTTCAGACTAATGAAATTGACTCTTAAGCGAAAATGTCAAAAGTTGGCATATAAAATATCATTTAGAGTGTCATCTTCTATGGAATAAAGTAAAAATATACCGAGGGTGCCAATTAAAAATCAAAAGTTGTAGTCATTTCCGGTGAACAGGAAGTGACCAAAAACAATTGAATACATCAACCAATCCTAATTCATGTCATATACTAACACACCAAATCTCGTTATTTTAAGTAAAAAAAAATAAAAAAAAATATAAGGTTGAGCCACTTTTGAGACGCACCCGGTATATTTCTTCTTGTCTTTCATTCTTTGAAAATTGTATAAAGAAAATTAATATTGCTAGATGAATAGGATTTTTTTCTTTACAGTTTTAAAAAATTCTAGCAATAATATCCAATAAAACATTAATTAAATTAATTTCAAGTTAAGTGGGACCTAGTTATATTGACAGCGTGTGTTCTGTGCCTTAACTTCACATAGCAGCGAACTTGTCTTTAGCTAATTGGCTCTAACCGATTTACGAGCAACGCTCTGAAGATATTTCGCCTATTTAGGAAACAATGAAAACACCGCCCAGTACTAAATTGTCAAGATTGATACGTGACTGAAATCTAAACGTCACCATAGGTGGATTTAGAGTCGTATTTGGAAATAAAATAAGCACAAGTCTGCACAAAGAACCACTTTTTAGTCGGTTTACTGTGATCGTCGTAGGTTTGAATAATATATAAATAAATAAAAATGTATGTTATAAAAAATTCTAAAAGGTATAAAAAGTTGAGAAGCAACTTCCAAAACATTTGACTGGCATTTCGCATTGTCGTATTCTGTTTTTAAGGTATTATATATTCCATACGTATAATAAGACAAAACGAGGCTTCTTGATTAAAAATGATTGTTTTTAAATGCCAAGTCTCGCAACACATTTTCTTTCACTCTAAAATGTTGTGAGATCTCATATAAAACCAAACAAGTATGTCAAATTATGTCATATTAAATATTACGAGAAAACTGCATTGAATACTTTCATTGCTGGATGCACGGGAACTCTCAAAAATAGCATGCATCTTAAACGCTAAATTCACTCGAAGATGCTATGGCATATGTTGTAGAATTTGAGAATTTTGAGAAGTTATATGGAAACTTAAATAACTTTCAAAATCAAAATAATTTTAGTTCGCTAAATAAACAAAATATTTTTTCCAATGCACAAAATTTCTCAGGATTTCCAAATCAAAAATCAAAAAACTCAATCGAATTTTAATTTCGCAAATAATTTTAATACTAATTCTAATCAACAAAATATGTTTAGTCAATCAAATGCCAATAGAAATAATTCTATTGTCGGCAGACCAAATTTTAATAATTTCCAAAATAATATCCATATATATATATATATATATATATATATATATATATATATATATATATATATAACTCAATATATATATATATATATATAAATATATATATATATATATATTATAAGTATACATATATATATATATATATATATATATGTATATATATATATATATATATATATATATATATATATATATATATATATATATATATATATATATATATATATATATATATATATATATATATATATATATATATATATATATATATATATATATATATATATATATATATATATATATATATATATATATATATATATATATATATATATATATATATATATATATATATATATATATATATATATATATAAAGGGGTCCTACAGCTTCTGCCGCATCCCGCATTTCGACCTCCATATTGCTCGATTTTGCCATTCTTCCTGGTTAATAGCTCTGTCTCTCATATACTGGTCTACTCCATCTAACCACGTAGTTGTAGGTCTTCCTCTTTTCCTTCTGCTTTGGGGACGATACTCCATTGCCCTTTTTGGTCATCTTTCCTCTCCCATTCTTTTTACGTGCCCATACCATAGTAGCTGTCTCGATTCGATGTTGTCGGTGCTGGTATATATTCGCCTTGTTCTTTGCCTGATCTCCTCATTTCTAATGTGTGCCATCCTTGATATGCGACATACTCTTCTGAGAAAGTCCATCTCCACTGACTCGACCATCCTTCTTTCTTTTGCTGTAAATTGACAGCATTCGGCACCGTATGTTAAAATTGGCTCTACGATTGCTTTGTAAATCCTTATCTTTGTTTGGATGGATGTTTTATTTGACCACAGGAGATGGTTTAAAAGACGGATTACTTTCTTACCTTGTTGAACTCTACTATGTATATCTTTCTTGGAGTTCCCTTCTTCAGATATAATACTTCCTAAATATTTATATTCGCTACACCTTTTAATTTCATGTATGTGTTGTTCAGGATCTTCAGTTTGTTCTTCTCCTACTTTCAGGTATTCGGTTTTTGTGAGGTTGATATTGAGTCCCCATCTGTCGTATTCTTCCTCAAGTTTCCTGAACATATAGTCGGCATCCTCCTCACAACCTGCAACAATAACTTGGTCGTCTGCAAAGAACAAGGTCGATAGAAGTGGTTGTCAATCTCTATTCCCATAGCTCTACTCTTCCTTCTCCAGTTTTTCAATGCCTCCTGTATATATATTTTAAATAAGGTAGGTGATAAACTGCACCCCTGTCTAAGTCCTTTAGATGTCAGGAAGGATTCCGATAGGAACTTCCCCTGTCTGATCATACTTTTTGAATTTTTGTACATATTCCAGATTGCATTAATATATGTTTTACTCACATTTGCCTCAACCAAGATTTCAAATAATTTCTTCAAAGGCACCGTGTCATAGGCTTTCTCTAAATCTATAAATACCAGATGCGTGTCCAAATTTCGAGCTCTCTTTTTTCAATTATTTGTTGTAACACAAATATGTTGTCTGTACAAGAACGCCCAGCGCGGAAACCACCTTGTTCTTCTATTTCTTCAAAGCTCTCTTCTACTCTCTCTTTTAATATCCTGCCATACAACCTTCCCATTGAGCTTGTCAAACTAATGCCTCTGTAGTTGCTACATCTTTTTTTGTCTCCTTCCTTAAAGACAGAGCTGATGTACGCCAGGTTCCAGTCTTCAGGAATGTTTTCGTTTTTTATCAGGCATCTGTTGAAGATATCAGCTAGTATTTCCAATAATATATCGGGTCCCTGCTTTATTAGCTCAATAAAAATGTTTCCCGGCCCCGCAGCTTTTCCATTTCAAATTCCAAAATAATACTCCAAATTTTAATACACCTAACAATCCAAATTTTAATAATTCGGGAAGTCATGCTGGTTTTCAAACCTGGCCTTCTCAGCCTATAAATATGCCTCAACCCCGACAACTACCCCCGCAAAGATATTTTACGAACAGAGAAGTTTTTGGCCTACCACAAAACGTGTTTACACCAAAACCAATTCCACTAAGCCAACGAACAAAACCAACACCCATGTCAATTAGCATAAAGAATACAAACGGATTTAAGAAACAACCCTCGCAAAATCAGTTTAATAAGCAACAACAGAGAGGTTGGAATCCTCCACAATTTATATTTGAAAAACTGCACGCTAATGAATATGAAGGAAACGAAGAACTACTATGATCAACACTGTAGAAATATCGAAAATGGGACAAATTTTACGACAAACATGGAAAACACGAACTATCAACAAATCCAAAATTTCAAGAAGACGAAAAAAGAAGAAAGAAAAGATGTCGAGCTGAAGCCAAATTCATCAAAAATCAACTCCATCGTTTTTGATTCTTAAGGAGGGAGGAGTTATGTATCCGGCAAATCAAGGCCATGCCAAGAATAGCCGCAGAAGATCGTCTTCCCTCGAATAAGCATTATTTCAATATAAAAGCAAAATGTTCTCACACCATGGTCATTCTTGTTTATTCTATTAATGTTGTCACTGTAACTTTTGAAAATAAAAATTTTTAAAAACGCAGCTTCGAGTTTCGGTTTCTTAATTAAGCCAGAGTTAATTTTATTTAGTCCCTTTTTAAGCACCTATTTAACAATTTTGTTATAAATTGTTAGTATCAATATTTGTCGTCTTTATTTCTGTAATAATTATAATGACTTGGCAATTGCACGAAATGATATTCTGTTCTAATTAAAAAACTTTATTTTTAAGAGCACTGTTTAGATTTATTTAGTAATCGAGATGGTAGATTATTCGTTTATAAATTATGGTGCTGTGCAATTGGCAAGTCATTATAATTATTATAATGACTTGGCAATTATACAAAAAAATGCTCTTAAAACAGTCGTTCGTAAAATTTTACCAAAAAAATATTTTTTTTTTCTTAAATTTTCAAAGTAAAATAGTAGGTTATTTTGTAGTTAAGTATTTGAAAAACGGCAAAGAGAAAATATGAATTATATGCATTTATTTAAGACTCACCCGGTATAATAAAGTTAAAAATGTGTACTTGTTACTAATAAAAATATATTTTTGAATGGAAAAAAGCATGTTTATTAAACAATGTATGTGTCTGGTTTATTATTGCTGATTTAAAAAGTATGTGTCTGGTTTATTATTGCTGATGGGTAATTCAAACCAGGGCACTCTCTATATAAAAAATCGCGTACTCAAAGTACCGCTATATCTAAATTACTTATCTTTTAGGCGTAGGCTTCGGTACAAAGCCGAAATTCATTAATATAATTCGTGCACTGAAGCGATTAAACGAGCTCAATCTATCATGTATAGTTATTAAAAAAAATTAAAATACTGTTACGTATAATATTCATTTCATTCATTATTTATATCATTATTTTAAAACCAGATTTTATATTTTTTTACAGAACAAAGACACTTTTCGTGAACACTTCTAAAATTATCTTTATACGTACACTATCATTTTTAAATTGAGTCTTTTCATAAACCACCATAATAAATACATTCCAACATTTCTAGAATTGATTCTGCTGTCTCTTCTAAGCTAAGTAATAAATAAATCTTCTCTACTTTTACTTCGTGTATGTTATCCGATATATATGAAAAAGTCATTTCCTTAATATATGAATAAATAACTAACTGTTGTTCTCGAATTTGTTGCTACCTGAAACGGAGAGGTCTCACATGTCAGCGGTTTCATTATGTATCTATAAAAATCCTAAATGGGAAGAGATATCTGATTTCTTCAAAGTTGTTTACATCTTTTTGTCGTAGTAGTAGAATTAGTAATATCGTATACAGCTAATTATCGAATATTTATCTATATTCAAATAAATTTATAATTTATTATGACTGAGGATGTCCCACTGGAAACTACTCAACAAGCAAAATTTTATGCTGCAACATTGCCAAAACTTCGCAAAGCAATGTGTAACATTGGGCGCGTTCAGGGACGGTCAGCGGCTGAGTGGCTGAGTAAGCCATTTCCGTAAACGGTCTCTTTTTACACACAAAAACAGTCAGCTGCTGAGCAAAATACTCAGCGGTCGGTCAGCCACTGTGTTCCCTGAACGTGCACATGACTTTTTTCATTGTAGGGAGGTATATGCTAGGATGCAAGGTAGCTTAATCTTCCGCCCAGCAACATTGCAATGCAAGGTTGAAAAAGAATTGTTGATGCGACGTTATTTGAGATGTTTTAGCAATGTTGTTAATTTTACGTCAATACAATATTTGTGGAAAAGTGTGTGGTAGTATCGTTGTACTCAGGAGACCGAGTCCTTTCAAAATCTGAATTAAAAAATGCAGGTCTGTTTTAAAAAAAATAATTTGGCCTCTGTATCTCACAAATTATCAGCTAATTTGAAAATCTAAAAATACTATCATATGTCCCTAATAAAGTGGCTATGAGAATGAACAATTAGTTTTTTGATTTTCTAAAAAGTAACGACAGGAAAAAATAAAATTGATTTTTAAAAAAATCAGTTTTTTCCAAAAAACTCAGCAATCCTTGAAATTTTTAAAACTTTTTTGATGGCATCTTGGTGAACATCTCAAAGCGCAACTTAATTTAACCATGTTCGTATCTATTACGGTTACCGAGATACCAATACTCGTACCTCGAATTTGTAGCACCCTATATACACACTTATCGACATTTGCAAACAATTATTTCATACCAACAAAGATTAGTTGCTACTGACTGTCATGTATAATTATGTGAAAGATATTGTTTTTGCCCTAGTTATTTTTGTTTCTATTTGAATTATATTTCAAAATATATACCTAATATATTTTCTTTCTATTGCAATATTTCTGGTTTAAAATTTCTTTAATATTTGTTAAAAATTATATTAATCATTATTATTATTTTTGTGTAACCAAAATTTAGTTTAAAATAGCTCGTGTAAAAAGCAAAATAAATAATAATCTTTAGAAGGTATAATTTCCTTATATATCGCATCACAATTTAAAGATTAAAATGTTAATCCACTTAATATATTCCCACAGGGATAATAAACCACGTTATTAGCAATCGATAAACATTTTTGGCCCACTGAAAAGTTTCATTCACCTGTCCCAATCTCTCAAATCCGAAAAAAACGTTTCTTTGTGAACTTCTGAACAAAGAAAATATGTTTTTATTACACAAACAAGGAGTATATGATCTCATGAAGAAACGGATTATATTTGTATTAAAATTAATAGCTATTTGTGCAATATTAATCTTTAACAAAATTTTTCATGTTTTTAGTCTGGGAACGAAAGCACGCTGTCCTAAAAACTATTTTTGATGTCTCTTTTTTAAATTCACAATAATTTCCCTGTAACTGAGGTCCCGATATAATGTTTTATTTAAATACAGGGAGCTAACGGCTGGTCAAATTATTATAAATATTCTTAGTAAAATTTATATTAAAATCAAGCAAAACACAAGTCGTTATTTGTCTAAATTAGACAATACGGTAAAACTAAGTTATATTTTAACATAGAAATATTTTTGGTGCAAAAAGGTTAATAAAAAGCGAAAATACCTACATACCGACAATGACAACGTGCCCAAACGCAGCAGGATTTTCAATACCGCTGCAGTTCCATCGCTGATGCCTAAATTGGTACTTGCACTCGTCTATTGCCAGGCGAATACCATCACCGATGGCCACCATCGCGTCCGGAGATGATTTGCACATTTCCCTCTGTTTGTGAGTCAAACCGGGTACTTTGGAACAGAATACTTCTGCTCCTAGATTTAAAACACCGTACACTATCCTGCAACAAAAAAAAAAATTATTGCAAAATCACAATAAAAAAATATACAGGGTAGGCCGAACCGTATTCCGGAAACATCGGCAGCATATTCTGCAGATAAAAATAATTATAAGGTTCGTATTAATGTATGTCTTAAAAAGCTTAGTTTCGGAGATACAGGGTGCAGAAATTTTATTTTTATTTCGATTTTTGCCAAATAATTTCTGAAGTAACGTCAATATTTGGATGAAAATTGGTGTATGTGTAAAATCGCTTATTTCTGGGGCTTACTCAACCGGGTCTCACAATGCAAATTCACCTCAAATATCTATTTAGTTTGTCATTGGCAAGCAGGCTCTCATTGTACATGAAAATAACAAAGCAAACATTTACTGATCTGGATAAAATTGATAGTTAAATAGTAAAACTCGCCCGGGGATACTCCGCCCCCTAGCCACTAGTATTCTATTCAATATATCCCATTCCATATCTTCCATCTCATTCAAATATTATTCGGATCTATTGGTTAATCTTCAACAACTAGCTGGTGTCACCTGAAATAAGTATAGGGACTTTCCCCGGACGCAAAACTGCAGCTAAACAGATTCGCATCCCTAATAGTCGAAAAGACTCGCATCCTTAATAGTCATAAAGACTCGCATCCTTCGCATCCTTAATAGTCATAAAGACTCGCATCCCTCGCATCCTTAATAGTCATAAAGACTCGCATCCTAATAGTCAAAAAACTCGCATTCTAATAGTCAAAAAGACTCGCATCCTAATAGTCAATAAGACTCGCATCCTAATAGTCAATAAGACTCGCATCCTAATAGTCAACTATTACTACTGACTCGCTGGCAAGCTAAGCCTGTCTCTTACATCACAATTTTACCTAATCGCAAATATTTACATCGATTATCAATGAATAATACTATTTTCTCTAATCGACTTTCAAATTAATAGAGTGTTCTAGCATTACTAGATAAATAAATAGAGAGTTTCCGAATTATAAAACCATTGTTATAACCAACTTATTTTCCAAGTTTTACATCTGGGAGTTTTTTTACATGAAAAATTTGATTTTGATGTCAATATGATTCCTACTTGTAGAGGGTTTTCGTCCGTACCTGTATGTTTTATACAGGTACGGATTACGAGTACAGTACTCGGTTCTTTTAACCGCGTAAAAAAATATACATTTATGACGTTTTTTTACGTAAAATGGTCTCTTGGTAAAAATCGCTTCGAGTAATGATTCTCGAGATATTTGGAATCGAAATTATCAATACCTATGATCAATATCATCATTGATATAAATTAAATATGTTGACTAAGTAGTTATTAGACTGGAATCATAAATTTAAAATGTTTTGTACCAAAAGTTTAACAGAAACTGTTTTCTACTCTAGTGAATCTACTCTACTAACTAATATGAAAACAGAAGGAAAAAATTAATCGGCAAGCCCTCAATTGAGAGCTTGCCGATTCATTTTTTCCTTCTGTTTTTATATATTCCCCTCACTATTTCAATTTCTAACTAATATGTTTATTTTTTGACTAGTGATGGGAAAAACCAATGAAGTTTAATTATCGAGTACTCGAGTTTCAAGCGATTGCAATAATCGAGCGATCACTCGGTTATTCTCAATAATCGAGCGGTTTTTCGCTGTCGCCGTCGCTTGTACTTGTACTCGTAACGCCAAGCAGTAAGCTGCGTGCGCAGAGCGCATATTCTTTCGATGATAGTGGCAAAGGAATAAGCGATGAGTACGAGTAGTTTCGCTTGATCATGCATCGAAGTCTTGTCGATGTAGGCGGTAAAATTTTGTCACACAGTTACGTAACAGATAACGTCGTATAGTCAACAATTAACAATGCGGCGCCAATCAAAAGAGCAATCTGTTGTTTAAAGATATTTTACCAAAAATACTGATAAAATATTGCCAATCTGCAATATAGATATGTAGCAAATTCGCTGCATAGGATTGCTTGCGTTTGTCGCTCGTTAATAATCGAGCGATATCGGTTATCTCAATAATCAAGTACACGAGCAAATTTTCGCTCGAGTTATCCCATCACTAATAATGACATGTATTGACTAATTCCATTCTAAATATCTTGAGAATGGTTGCTCGTAGCGATTTTTACGAAGATACATTTTTTACGTAAAAAATCACAAAAATGTATATTTTTTCACTCAGTAGTTTTATACAGGTACGAACGAAAAGTTATTACTCTTCAAAACAGTTAAAATACATGTAGGTGGCGTCCCCTATAAATAGGAATCATATTGACATCAAAATCAAATTGCTCATGTCAAAAAACTCCCAGATAATAATTTTCATCCAAATATTGACGTTACTTCAGAAATTATTTGGAAAAAGTGGAAATAAAAATGAAATTTCTACATCCTGTACCTCCGAAACTGACCATTTCACGACATAATTTAAACGAACTGTTTTACTTATTTTTATCTGCAGAATATGTAGCCAAAGTTTGCGGAATACAGTTCGGACCACCCTGTATATAATCTTAAACAAACATTCTTTAAAATAATTTTTTAAAATAAATAGTTATTCTAATTTTTAAATATAAATCAGGTAATCAGAAACAAATCGAGATACGGTTTTTTTGACATGCAATTGTCGACGTTCTAATAATGTGTTTATAACAGCGTTTCATTAAACTGATTTTTTATCTCCCCTAATTTCACGGGAAATATTGTCACCTGATAAACTGTAGACGCTATTTAAAATCTCTATATCAAAAACTAATAATGTTCTGAAAATCTACCGTTTCTTAACAAGGAGCCAACTACCTGTAACAAATTACATCAGCTCACACGATGCTTTCTATCTGGCAGTGTTACTTTCCCATGCATTGAAATGTCGTATGGCGAGACTTACGATTCGATACAATCCCGAGAATATCGGTTGAAAAAGCGACTTAAGTAGCGGTTAAAATTGTATTATCCCTTTTGGATACCGAGGCAGCAACTTCTCGATACAAAGACCTGTTTGCTGTAATTGACATCCGATATCTAGTATGCACTTCTATAAGGTTATCTGTTTAAAAATACTTAATATTTTCGTTTAAAGCATTTCTATTACTCTTATTAAAATGATTCCCCAACTAACATTTTTTGTTTTATAATGGTAATGGTTACGTTTCGATAACCTACTTAATTAAACCTAAGAGCCTATCAATTGTTCCCGAAACGTTTTCGTTACCCTTATAACATCCCTATAGCACTTAAATGGAGAATCTTATAAAGGTAACGGTGACCGAATTTTAGTACCTTATAAAACCTTTAACGTGACCTTTACTCTCCATTTATTGGTAACTAAGAGGTTGTCTTTACCTTTATAAACCATAAATAAGTTTTATAGCGGCAAGGAATACATTTTCGTTACCTCTTTAAAACCTTTATATTCCTTTATAGTGTTTATAAACACCAAAATAAAAAACGCCCCTTTTAAGTTCATCTCTTTCTACAACGTTTGTTTGCAATATATTCTATTTCAAGTCCTTGTCATTATTATTCTGCTTGTAGTTTAAAGTTGACAGCAATGGATTTTCACTTTGATGAAAATGGCGTGTTATAATAATTATCATAACAACTTAAATACTCTGTAAGAAATCTATGAGGACTAAATTTTATTGGCACGGAAAATTTATCGAGTAATATTAACATTTTACCCTTCTTAAAACTAAAGCGCCCCCGTTTAGTCAACTCAAATATAATTTATTTTGTGAAAACCAAAAAATTAAATTTAAGTCTCATGATTTGTTTTTTTTTGCAAATAAACTGCGCAACATTTCTTAAGCCCATGCTTTTGAAAAAATACGTCTTAAAGCTTCGGTAATATTGCTTAAAATGCAATATTCTTCTTTTTTGTGTAAGTACAACAACACAAATATAAAATGGCCGCCTTATAAAAGGACGTCATGTTCGCCATTTCGCCTTTTAAAAACCTCTAGTTTTATATGGGCCTTTAAGTAATCATCAACACTTTAAAAACTCTTATAATACTTCCCTAGGTGTCATGGGAATTTTGCTCTTCCAATAAAACCTGAGGTGCTTTTGTGATACTTAATAGTTTTATAAGTTACCAAAAAGATTTTTATAGAAACTTGACCATTGACTATAACCCCACTTTTTGTTTCGGGCGCTTTGGCTTTTGCAAAACAATTTTTTAGTCAAAATAATTAAAACAAAACCCTTCAATACACTTCAAAATTGTCCAAACCACAGAAGATGGAAAATCAACACCGTCTTTGAATCTATACATTCTTCCAAAGGTCCTCTGCCCCTTCCTTCATCGGTGGCAGTCGATTCAGTCGAAGTATTTGGTAATATATCTTCTTGAGAAATGTCTAAGTTTTCGTAATTTTTAGTAGTTGTGGGTGCACACCACCCAAAATATTTTCGCGGGTTTTAACGCACTTTCTATAAAAACTGCTAATGTATTTAATTTTTTCCAATTTTTTCTTTCTACTTCCATCTTTGATTTACAAAAGCAAAACAGGAACATAAAACATAACCTAACCCTAAAAATATAGCGCCCCCTACTCTACACATGAAAGGAGTTGCTACTGAGCCTATAAGTTTTATAAAATTCTTTAGGTTTTGTAGTAGCTGTAGAATGTTTATTAGGTGCCTTAGGATTTATAAGGGTTTTACGAAGTAAGCTATAAAACTCCAAGAGTAAAAGTTTTATAATAAGGTTTTTAAGAACGCTATAAAACCCTTTTAAAAAACCTTAAGTAACCAATACCAAAGGTTTTATAAATCAGGTAACGAAAACATTTTGGATGCAATATTATAAAACTTCAAGTATTTTGGTATTTTTTCGAGGTGTTACAAAACTTTTAGCACCAATAGTGTTCTTATAAGACTTTAAACACTCTTATAAATGTTAAGGTTCCTTATAGACCTCTTATAAATATCCGTTACCTTTTAAAAAAACTTTAGGCTCCGAAAAATGTTACTTGGGTCTTATTATGCTTTGAACACACATTGAGTTCCAGTCACGATACATCATCATGATTAAGGTAAGGTAAAAAACGACAATAATATGCTCACTGAATGCATCAAATTTTGTCTAAAAATGCATAAATATGCATACATGCTAAATTATCAATTATGTTTATTATGAATGTTATTATCTTTTTTTAATTTTGGCGTTAGATAGTTTGATAAAAAAAACATAAGCATAAATCATATCTTAAAATAATTATAAAAAAATTGGCGCCGGGAGGCACGCGCGTATAGCTGCCCATACTAAAATATGTTAATAAAAAGTTGGTAGGCAGTTTATTTAGTTTCAAAATAAAAGGATTTTTCTAATTTCGGTCCGCGGTTATTTCCCCTATCCGCCACCTGGGGTCGCGTCTGATGGGAGTTTGGAGTTCTCCACACGGATTTTCTCAAAAACGGACTACGGAATCACGGAATATCTCAAAAACTGCGACTTTGACTGATTTTGATGTTATTACAAATTTTGTTGCAAATATTATTCCTAATCTTAAATTGAAAACCGCGTTTCGCTAGCTACTGTAATGTTGGAGTTACGATTTTTTTAAATTTTCAACCCCCGTCCATACCTCCTTACCAATCCCCCACTCCCACCAAAAACTAATGGCCAGATTCTCAGGTGCCATAGTATTTTTGTGCCAAATTTGGTTAAAATCAGTTTGCGGTTTTTGAATTATCGTGTTACAGACAGACGGACGGACGGACGGACGGACGGACCGACTAAAGAAACATATAATGGTTAGAAAGCCACTAATTAGTCAAAGAATAACAGAAGAGTGCAAATCATTCTACAAAAAACACGACAGCACAACGTCGATGTTGCAGTTTATAGATGAATATCTGAATTATTTAATCTTATATCTATTTAATCATGACTTGAGCACAAAAACGAAATTTGCAGTGTACCGCGCAATAATAACCCATGTTATATGCAAGCTAAACCTGGGTGCCGACACATGAACGCATTAAACAAGTCGCAACAGAGACACCTGAGACAACTCTTAAAAATCAAATGGTTCCATCATGTCTCAAACGTATAAGTCCTTGAAAAAGCTAGCCGCGAGAGTCATGATAACTAAATTCCGCTTAAGATGGGCTGGCCTCGTATGCATCAAGATGCAAGAAAACCGCCTACCGAAATCTCTTCTTTACGGTAAGCTTGTAGACGGTAAGAGGCAACCGGGTGGACAAATCAAAAGATACAAGGATATTTTCCATAAAAACTTAAAAAAGTAATAAGATTTTTGAATGTCCGGATAACATCATGTATCGGGCTTTTCAGTAACAGAAAAGCTCATGAAAGAAAACGCCTTGCGTAACCGTCTAGTGATGCGTATCAGATACTCGTCAGCGCGTAATGGCAGTAGTATGGTAAACACCTGTAACATACCAGTATATACTAGGAATATATCTACAATATTCCTCAATGAGTATATACCCTACACCTTCTGGGTATATGCCTGATATATACCCCAATTATATTTATCTACCCGTTGGGTATTTACCCACCGGTCATCACTGATCGTAACCATGACAAATATTCAGACTTTATATTATCTATCAATTAGACATTACTAACGAAATTCTTGAAATGAATCTAAAATGATAGAATTATTAATTTTTAAATAAATCTATTAAAAAAGAACGATTAGATATTATATGAAGATTTTAAACATATTGTGTTATAGGATATACTGTTTTGAGTTTTTTAAGTTTTTTAAAAATATACCTAGGGATGAATTTAAAATAACAAACTATTAGATATATCAATAATTATTATTTTATAACAAACGGAAATATATTTTTTTGACCTTCCTGTATAATGTTATTTATTGATTATTGAAATAGAGATTTCTGTTATAACCCAAATTTCAACTTTAAAAATGTTCAACTCATGATCAAGATCATGTTTTTGTCAATTTTACACATGTTTTATTCTTTACCTCGAAAATTCTCAAGAGAAAGATTATGAGATATAAAAGTAGTAATATACTGGGTATTCCATTTAAAATGACAAAGATTTTTTGACGAAAACACTTTTCAATTGATCCAACAACAATGTAACGCTGGTAATATTTTAGACAGATGGAGCAGGTCTAATCTAAAAAATCTAAAATTTCAAAAAAATCCTATCACCGGTTCTCCATAAACGTATAACGTGCCATCGCCGTGAATAGGGTGATTCACGGCGGCCAACTATACCATAATTTTTCATCAGCCTTTGAATTTTCATTATTGGACACGCCCAATCGATAAAGTTGTATCGCAATGGCCGATGCCGACTGTTTAGAAAGTAAAATTACACACAACTATTGTTTTATTGGTTATTTTAATATTCATTACAAGCGATGGGAATGGTCGAGCGCGCTGAGTAAACGATTATAAATTTCTTTTATAGCCTTCCTGCGGAAAAAATACCCGAGTAGGTTTATTTGTTAGATGACTATTATTGATATTTCTTGATTTATTACTATCTTGCAAATTATTTTTCTCTCAATTTATTAATGGTCCCGATAGTAAGTATGTAATTTTTTCAAATATATGCAGTAATCAACTTTTAAAATAGAAGCTTACCAAGAGCTATACTACACTCAACGGCACGAAAAACGAGCACCTTAAAATTTTCATGTATTTAAAAGTTTTATGTATTGTGTTCTAGTAGACCGATTTTGATGATTTTTTAAGCAAATTGTAGCTAAATTATTTGACTTTTTAGTATTTCTTTCTAAATTAAAAAAAGCCTGAAACGCTCTGTGGAGTACGTTAACAAAGCTTGGAATTTAAAAATAATCTTGTCATCTGGGGGTCATCATCTTTTCTCGATAGTTTGTTTTTTGATTCATCTCAATAGCTTTATTTTTTGGAGTTACTCGCTTTTGAAGAAGACACATTTTTTCGTATTTTTTACTTTACATTAAAACCATGCCTTTGCTTTTGATTCTAGTCAACAGACGTATAAAATAATGTTTATGTAATGTCACTGACTGAAATATACTTATTGTTGTCTGTTGGGCAGTTACTCTAGCTATGGTTTTAAATCCAAAAGTTGATCTCTATCATGATCAATTAAAACAGCAATAGCCGATACCGAGGCCGATACTTACAAAATTTAAAACCATATCTCTACTAGAGTAAACGTAAATAAAAATAATAATATGACTGTTCAATGACAGTGACATTATAAAAACAATATGAGCACTATTTTAGAACTGTATTAATGCAGACCCAAAATCAATGCTAAAATTAATGTTGTTATATGCTGTTAATCGTTACTGTTCTATTGAAAACCGAATATCTCCTATAAAAATAAGGCTATTGTGATGAATCAAAAAACAAAGTACCGAGAAAAGACGTACCTAGATGATAAAATAATTTTAACTATTGTTACGGGCTCGTTGAATTTGAACTTTATGTCAGTTTAATCATATATTTTTGTACTTGTATGCTTAGGCGTAAAAGTGCTTTACTTTTATGCCTAGGCGTTAAAATGATCCTTTTTAATAGGTGTAGCGTTTTTTATAAAACATTACCACTGTGAACGGCAGCTTTTCATCGGAGAGCAGTCGTGGATAAGGTATTTCACTGTTTCACTGGAAAGAAAACTAATCAATAACAATAAACAAAAAATATAGATATTGTACGCCAGGCATGTACAGAGAAAGAAAACACAGTTGTATATTACTTAAAACTAATGACTATATTTATTGATGATGTTCTTTGATGGTAAATAACATTGTAGAATTCTAGCAACTATAGTGGTTATATGTCGAAGAAAGTTTTGTTAAAAATAGTACTAAATATGTTCTATGAAAACGACTATGATAAAATACAATACATGTAAAGTGAGAAAATATATGAAAGGTAGCATTACTTTAATTAATTTGATATATTTTATATGATGTTAAATCGAGATGTTGCAACCCGTAGATTCCAGAATCTATGTTTTGTTATTCATCTGTTAAAATAGTGCAATAATAATATCTATGAAAGTAATACTATTACAAGAAGTAATGTAATGAAACCTAAGATCTAAATCATATTTTAAATACTAAATCGACATGATTGTTCTTAACGATCTAACCACTAAACAGTCTGTAAGATATTATTCAAGATGTATGTTATTGTTTAAGACTGAAAATGTTTTAAATGTTAAATGTAAAGCTAGAACTTAAATCTACACTTAGCTGTTCTTGAGGCTATCCTGTTTCAGAGAGTAGCAGCGTGAGGTGGGCTCATATCTCTGCACTGTCTCTCGGCCAATGCAACAAAAGAGGCCAGGATGAGGACACCATGAACCATTACAGCTAGCGATGGGAACTATCGAATGAATTAGACTATCGAATGGTTAATGAATGAATGATTTCAACTATCGAATGGTTTTATTCGAATAAAATCATTCGTTCATTTGTATACTAAAGCATATGTGACAACCTCGCCGTGCGACTAAATGGTTATCGTTGAGCCACGACTATCGAATGCTTTTGATAAATGAAATTTAGTATTCGTTTGATTTTTGTATGCGTCAGTGCATTATTAGTTCTTCCAAATTTTTATTACTTCGCCGTATAAATACTGTGCTATTTTTGCGTTTATTAAAATAGTTAAAATATTAAAATAGTAGTTATTTTTTAATTTTATTTATTGACGATTGTGTGCATGTGCAGGTGGTCAAAATTTTTCCGAAAATTTGTGTGATTTTCCGTAGTCCGATCTTTCAATTATTTAATTTTATATGGTAT
>NW_022146100.1:5264771-5322350 GCF_002938485.1 Sitophilus oryzae | reverse complement strand
TTATACTTCGTTCAGTTGTGTGTGCTATGGTCATTGGTATCGACTTATTTTTATACCCTAATACATCTTCTGCTTGCTCTACGTTTCTATCGTCCCCGGTATTCTCCTTTCTAAACCTCTGTACACCTATACATACATCTTAGATCTATCGTTAACTGTTTCACTTCTGATATATTATCATCATCAGACTCCAGGTTAGCTAATTTTCCATGTGCAACACCCTTAACTAAAAGATTCAAGAATCCTAAAACTTAAAACATCACTTTTATTCTTGTCTCTAATGCGTAGTATAGAATAATAACACTCTGTCTATTATGATAAAAAAATAATAAAAAAAATAGAAACAAAGTTTTTATCAAAATTCAATTAATGTAAATTCAAATCAAATCAAGTGTTCGTTAAATAATAAAAAATAATTATTAAAATATCATAAGTTAAAGCTCTTTAAAAATTATATCTATGACTTATTAATTAAATTAAGTAAAATTAGATAAAGTTATAGTAAGAAAAGGTCGGTAAATAGATAAATACTTATTAAATTAAATAAAAAATATTACGGAAAAATGCTCATAGGCAAAGTAATTATCTGAAACGCCGCAAGTAAAACAAATTATCCATTGTTTATATTTAATTTAAAAAAACTTTTTTTCTAGACCCAGGTAATGGTCCATCTAACAAAACACCCTGTATGCAGCCATAAAAGAATTAGTAGCATTTAAATTAGAAAAGAAGCTTTTTTGGCAAATATCTATCAATAAAAATAAAAATTGTAAAACATGGGATATTATCAGTATTATTTAAATCTGAAAATAAATTTACTAAAATTTAATAAGTTAGTAATAAAAAATAGTGGCAAAACCTCATGGTTAAAAGCTCTTTAAAAATTATATCTACGACATTAATTAAATTAAATGAAATTAGATAAAAGTTATAAAATAAGAAAGATTGATAAATAGATAAATGCTATTAAAATTAAATAAAAAAATATTGCAATAATAATATCTATCAAACATAGTAGATAAATTAATTATCTGAAACGCTGAAAGAAAAACAAATTATCCATTAGGTTACTTTTATAACTTACAAACCTTTTCCTAGACCAGGTAATAGTCCATCCTAACAAAACACCCTATACTAGCCATAAAAGGGTAAAATAGCATTTTAAATGAAAAAAGAAGCTTTTTGGCAAATATCTATCAATAAAAAAAATAAAAAATTGTAAAATATGGGATATTATCTGAAAAACCATTATTTAAATTAAAATAAATTTAAAATTTAATGAAATGTAATAGAGTCATAGAATTTGGGTAAAAAAATAGAATAAACAATGAAACTCTTTAAGTTAATACAAAATCTATAAAACCTTCAAAACCTATTTTAAAATAAAAAGTATTTTTTATTACCTCATAAAAAAATTAGTCTTGAAAATAAAATGCCAATAACCTTTAACCTTTATTTTTCTTTTCATCTCCTAATAAATCACCACTCAATTAAGACATATAAACTATTACTCTTCCTGAAATAAAAATTGTATACAACAAAATGATCAAATACCAACATATAAAAGCAATAAAAATTATCAGTTAGCAAAATCATTGTGTTCTTTCAGTGTACCTTTAAAACAAATTATGCAAATTATTACTCTGAACCTTTCTTTTGTTTTATCCTTTTAGAATTCTTCTGTTAAATTATACTAACCCTTTCTCTATCAATTATATTTTCTTCTTATAAGATGTTCGATCTTCAAAATTATCTGGTGTATGATTTTTCCCACATGTAAGGTTTCTAAACTTCTCCGATGTCTCACATGCCTGTTGGCTTTTAGCTGTTTATATCCTGGGCAGATATATACCTATATATCTCTACATAACCCTGGAGTTCTCCTTTTTCCCTGGAGTCCAACTCCTGCTCCGCCATATCTAGATGCCTACATTCTATCTTTGAATGCAACCCATATGAACGATCTGGGTGTTTATTCGGATCGTCCAGTCTAATTCTTCCACAGGTACAAAATTTTATGAGACGGGTGGATTTACTTATGGTCTGAGGTGTGGCTGTCAAATTTAGTATACAAATAACGATTTCTCTGTTCTGTTGTTTAATGGGTTCTGGTATCTTTACTATTGTAGCCGCAGAGTTCTGCTGTGGTAAGGTTCAACAGTTCACAAATCACAGTGCCCGTAGGGACTCGAGTACTTACAGATACACTATATTTGCAACCATGTAAAGCTGGTATAATTATTTCCTCACAAAGCTTAATCGAACCAGGTTTGCTTAGAACAAGCTAATTCTTCACCGGGAATGTGGCCATCATTCAGTAGTGTTAAACTTGTGAGTACTTTCTGGTTTATTGTTCTTCCATGAGTTATTCGTATACGTTTCCGGTCTATTGTAATCTTCGAATTGAGGGTTCGAATTTTCCTCGCTACGTGGTCCTTCAGCATTCCTGCCTTCACAGTGTAGCTCGTTGTTTATGTGTAGTACCTTGTTTCCCCTGACTTGCATACAATAATCGACTAAAGTGGATCCCCTGTGCCCCTAGCTGTGAACTTCCTTCACATGCCCTGTGAACTTCCTCCACACTGTCTATACCCGACAGTACTGTCTATTCCAGACAAAAAATAAACTCGGGTTTTCAGCCCCTCTGAGTTTTGGCACGCTCTAGTCGATAGGTTCCTGCCCCCTTGACTTCGTATGCCATCACTGACCTCCTTATCAGTGAACGCAGGTTTCACACTCATTGTCCTGGATGACAAATCCGTGGCAGAATTAGACGTACAGCTGATATGTCCACACTGCACTTCTCAATTTTCCTCTTTAGTTCGTCGATAATCCTTTGCAATTCTTCTGGACTGGGAGTAGAAATTCCTTCGGCTCCTTTCTCTCAAAACTGATAGTTGTTCTTATCCATAATTATTCCTTTTAACCATTTTTTTTACCTAACGTGCTTATTTGTGCTTTTCGGAGACTGTCTGGCCACCCTTACTGAGTGCCTAGATGAGATCCAACGTCCTTTGTGTAGTTTGAAAAGAAACGTTGACCTGAAGCCCATAAACCAATTTGCCAACCGTGAACAACATCCTCTTCTAAACACAACCTTACATGCCTTACGCAACTTACATGCGTCCCCTTTTATCTCTGAAACATTTTCGAAAATCCACTTCTTTTTTTTTCGACTCTACATTTAAGTTACCCTCGTAGTTTCTCGTTTCTCCCAATAACCTACGACCAGTGTCATAAAACTGACCGGTAATACCTCCGTCGCTCAGGTATCTACTCTTGATGAAAAAAAAAACCTTAGGGTATAAATATACAATCATACTGATATAGCCGTTGGATTCCTTATTTAATTTTTCTTAATTGAAAACAAATCTTACTTGTAGGTAAGTTGCAAAAATAAATGAAATAAATATAAAAGATGAATAATAAATTAAGTATACGGGAGAATTAATATTGTCCCAAACCCTATCATAAACATAAAAAAATGCAACACAAAAAAATGCTTTAAAACCTTGTCTAGCCAAGTTATACCTATTACTAGAACTGTCTCCGTTCTTACAACCGTAATAAAACTTGTCGGCCTCTCCCGAAACGTAATAACATAAAAAATATTTCCAAATTAAAATATTACCTATAAATTAACTATAGGAAAAACATAGGTATTCACTTTATTTTTGAATAAAACAATAAGGGTTTACAACAATACTTAATTCTATATGACGACATGGGAATACTTTTTAGCATGTCGAAAGAGTTCGGTTTAATCTTTCATGCTAACTACAAAAAAAAATCCATGCAGTTTTAGTTACTTAAAAAAACTAGGTACTTCGTTGATTGCTATGAGAAGGATAGCTAACAGATTTTGCTTCTAGAGGCTGGCTGTGCGATTTCCTTGCCATGATATTTACGCTTTACTTCCCGTTAATTACTTTCCCGTAATCTATTTACTAATAACATTCAAGTTTCCCTAACTTAAAAAAAATATCTATTTAATCTTCATGATTTTTTCTTAAAACAAAAGACTATTCTCAAGAATTAAATATTCTGATTTACCGCAAATTCTACTTTAAACAAAAACTATTCTCGTAATTATTCTTTAAGAGAAAAAAAAACTTAAAATCAACAAAACCAAAATTATTTAAATTTTCTAGGTAATTCTTAAATCACTCTTATCGTTGAAACAAAAAAAAATAGAATCAATTTCCTAAGACTGTAATAAAATCAAATATTATCAACGAAATTATTTTAAATTGACAAATTAAATTTTGCGTTCGTACAGAAATGAAGAAAAACTTAAAATATCTTGTGGCCGTCGCTATATCTAAAATAAAATACAATAAACCAAGACAAAACATCAAAATAATAGAATTATAACATTTTTATCTTTTTTTAATTTAAAATTTAGGTAATGAAAATAAATTTCAGATGAATTATAAAAATATTCATTCAACTTATTACAATTATCACCTTAATAGGATAACTATTAATATTCAAACTAATACTGTATAAAGTGTCACAAAAATAAGTTAAAAATCGAGAAAAATAAATTTAGCCTTTTCTTCTCAAGTTAAAACAAAATAAAACCAAAAACAAAATTACGTACTACAAATTAGTTTTCCAAGATTCCCTTAGCTATAACCAAATTTTAAATCAAAGAAATAAAAATCCAAAAAATAGCCTGGGTACTACAAATTAATTATTTGTGTATCCCCTTAGCTGTAACCAAATTTTAAATAAATAATCAAAGGGAATAATCTAGGTCCTACAAATTAATTATTTTTGTATCCCCTGAGCTGCCACCAAATTTTATGTGACAAATCTTTACGGATCAATCACTTGTCTATAGGTAGCGTGACTATTTTATAATTATGAAAAAACAATTAAAGTTGAGCGGAAGGCAAACTTGGATAAGAAGTACATCGACTCTTTGGAGCGTATGTTTAATGCTTTGTCTTAGTGCTGTTAGTCTCTCAAATCTATTATAACTTACCTTAATTGCGGCCCGACCTCTGTCTGTAAATATGTAGCTCATTTCTCGAGACTTTTCGGGACTGCTCTGGAAATATTCTGCCCGTTCATAAGGATCTTATTACTTTTAAAACACTCTTATTTCTTTACTATAGAAATAAAACGGCCGAGTTTTTAGAAAACATTTAAATTTAATATTAAAACGAAATAAAGAATAAAAAAATATATATATGATCAGAAATTACTTGTTATTACTAAAATGGAAAATAGATGGAAAAATACAAGAAAATTGTCTGGTGTCTGCTTTGTTGAGAAATCTGATAATTACATAATCAATTGAACCTTCATTACTAAATCTTACTACAACACATTAAAATAATTTTTAAGAAGAAAATTAAAACAGAAATTAAAAACATTTGACAAAAGGACATAAAAAAATACTATTAGCAGACACCAGACTTAAAACTACAGGGGGTCACATCGTGAACTTTACCGAGTTTCGCGAACCCGAGGGAGAACCGTCTCTTTTAGAAACTCAAACCGCACTAACTTTTCTGCCTAAAAACAGCCCCGAGTTCCAACATTACAGGGTTGAAGGGTGGTGCATTTGGTACTTCGCCAATAGGATCATCCCTAAAGGTACTGTTCTTTGCTTGATTGGTCAGCTTGACACCGCCCTTCAAACCAAATTGGTTCGACCTCCCGTTGTTAGATGGCAGTACTATGACCATTTTACATATTTAATTCTCGTTTATGTCTAGATACGTGCTTTCCTAAAGTTCCCAGATCCTTTACAAACATCCGGCGATAGTTACATGTTATCAAGGGTGGTTATTGGTTTTACAATGTCCCAGGGTTTTTATCTAAGGTCTATCTTTACAATTTTCTGTTTACTTCTAAGTTCTACAGTTTATTTGCTTTGCCCTTCTATAAGTTTGGGAATTCAAAAATAGTCACGTTTGAAAGATGTTTGTTTTATTACTTCCTGTTAAAAGACCCTCTCCCGAAACTAATAACCGAAAACATCGACTTGAACGTAAAGGACATAGGAAATAATCTGTTAATCATATAAATAATAATATAAAGGAAATAATCTGTTACAATGGGAAGCGAAGACTCAGCAACTTTAAGAATATTTAAGCCGATCTCTTTCCCAGGAGGAACAACTCGAACGCACAACGCATAACTCGAACAACTCTCGAACGCAACTCGTATCCGTGTCGTATCGAAGTTCATATAATTCATTTATTTTACTTTGTTAAATTTTAAAAGTTAATAAAGTGTTTTAAGTATTTTAATGTTTTTTAAAATAATAAAGTGAAAAGATTAAATCTAACAATTGGCGCAGTCGGTAGGATATTCACAAAACGTCGGTAGAACACGAGTATTCTAACTACCAACGGTGGATTCCAATCCTTCAAGCGAAAGAACTTACGAAAAATCAAGAAAATTAAGAAAAATCAAGAAGAAAATTAAGAAAAATCAAAGAAGAAAAATCAAGAAAGAAGACAAAAATACATCTGGCGTCCTCACTCATAGGCAGATCTACGGGTTAGGAACACCTAGTGAAACCCTTGGTGTAAACTCCTGTGAGAACAAGACAAAATCATGTTTTTTTGGAAAATTAATGTAAGTACACAACGAATCGTACGTTTTATTTTAAAGTATTATTTTTTTGAAAAATAATTTTTTTTTTTGAAAAAGAATATTATTTAAACGTTTATAAACGATAAATAAAATAGATATTTTCTTATACGATTATTTAACAAAGGGTTATTTGCAATTTAATTTAATTTAACCTCGTTATTCTCTTAACTAAGTTAATTAAGTTTAAAATAAATCGATTATTCTGCTAGTCGATTACTTAAAATAATTTAAAATAAAATAAAATAAATAAAAAATAAATTATTTATTTTGTTATTACTATTTACTAAAAATAAAAAAATAAAATGTCTGAATCAGAAATGAATAATGAACCAGAGATAGAACCATATAAACTATCTGAAATATTTTCAATAATACCAGAGTTTGACGGAGATCAAATCTTTTTACAAACATTTCTAAACGCATGTGATTGTGCTTTTGGCATGTCAACCGGTAACCAGAAACTCTTATTAGTTATTCACATTAAAAATAAACTAAGAGGTAGAGCAGCCCAATTAATAAATTCTAGAAATCCATCTTCGTATTTGGAAATAAACAACTTTTAAATTCTCATTTTGGTGATACTAGAGATTTATCATCATTAATTCAAGATTTACAAAGAGTTAAACAACTACCAAATGAATCGCCTTTAATATTTTTTAAACAGAGTGCAAGTTCTTAATGCTAAAATGCATGTGCAAATATTCAAAAATCAGTTTAACAAATAATGAAAAACAAGCACAAATTTGTTTAATTGAATCTATGGCATTAAATACATTATTAACAGGATTAGATCCACGTATAGGACATATTATTCGTGCTATTAATCAAAAGACATTAAGCAAAATAAAACACTAAATCGCCAATACACCATACTTTTACTTTAAAAAAATTAAACTGAATAGTTTATAATCATCTGCTGATGATGCTAACATGGTTAGCAAACGCGCGTCAGTGTAAGTAAAGTGTTTTGGTAATATATTGATTATGTTTATTTGCTATTTAACACAATGTAACACCAGGTTCCAACCCTCAACTGTAACCAAAAGACATTATCGAAGCTCAAATACGTATTCGAAGAGATTCTTTCTTATTTTGAAAATCAGAAACAAAATAAATTGAATACAGTTAGATTTCCACAAAATCAACCTACTAAAAGACCAAATTTGTCACCACCAAAGTGTACATCTTGTGGACGTTTAGGACACTTATCTAGAGACGATTTATGTCGTGCAAAACAAATGAATAATAATAATTATACATTTTAACCCACAAAATACCAATAATTTTCAAAGACAACCTCAACATTTTACACAAAGTCAAAATGTTAATCAAAGACCATATTTTCAACAAAATAATTCAAACAATCAACAACGCCCTTCAGTAATTCAACAACGCCCTTCAGTAATTCAAAAGCTAATTTAATAATAATAATCACAGAGCACATTTTATAAATCAAGATTATTCAACTTATGATTATTCAAATGAATATTCAAACAATTATTCTGATAATTACTCAAATAATTATTCTGAAAATTATTCTGATAATTTTTCAAATGATTACTTTTATGATAATTCTCCAAATTCTCAAGATTATTCAAATTATTACTCTGAGCAAGAATATGATGACTATCAAAACTACGATAATGCTCAACAGCAAAATTTTCATTTGCGTTCCGACCAAAACTATCCCCCGGATACACAGAAAACGGATACAAACGAAATTCAGACGAAAAATTCAAACTTTGAATTTAAACCATACGAATCAATCCCAAGAACAGAAATTTACTTAAAACCTTTTTTCACTGTAGACATTAAAAGTTTATACTACATTAATGACATAACAAACACATACAACATATTAATTGATACAGGTGCAGGAATTTCTATTTTTAAAGAAAACACAGTTAAAAAATATCCACAAAGAATACCAGAAAATATTTCAATTCAAGGAATTACTAACGAGAAATTATTAATAACTCAGTCTACTCTAATTCTTTTTAAAACAAATGATCCTCACAAAGTTTTTATTTACAACTTAGATATAGACTTTGACGGAATCTTAGGATCAGATTTCCTTGAACATTATCAATGCACAGTTGATTTAAATAACGAAAAATTGATAACAAATTTTTAAAACGATTGCCTTTATTTAAAATTGAAGATACACTGAAAGAACAAAATTTAAATTCTGAACAAATTAAAAATCAAATAAATATTAATGGAAGAACAGAACAAATTTTTAAATTAAAATGTAATTTACAAAATACTGATGCAATTTTATCTAAACAAGACAAAGGAAAAGTTTATATTCCAAATGCGTTAGTTTATGTTAATGAACATGGAGAATTTTTAACATCAATAATTAATTGTAATGCTATTCCAAAATCAATTAATTTTTTCGATATTCAAATTGAACCTTAAATTTCACAAACAATTTTAAATTATCAAACAAATAATTATTTTCAAATTCAATCAAACTGATAGAATTCAAACAATAAAATCACAACTTAGGACTGATCATTTAAATGATGAAGAAAAAGAACTTATAACTAATTTATGTCTCAATTTCAAGATAATTTTCTATTTAGAAAATAACACAAATGAAATTAAACACTCAATTGATACAAACAATGCTAAACCAATATACACTAAATCTTACAGATACCCACAAATACACAAAGAAGAAGTTAGAACACAATTCAGTAACATGTTAAAGCAACGTATTATTCGTCCTTCAATTTCTCCTTGGTCCTCTCCAGTTTGGATTGTTCCAAAAAAATTAGATGCTTCTAAAAAACAGAAATGGCGTATTGTTATTGATTATAGGAAGCTAAATGAACTTACAATCGATGATAAGTACCCCTTACCTAATATTTCCGATATTTTAGATCAGTTAGGTAAATGTGAATATTTCTCAACACTTGACCTTGCTTCAGGATTTCATCAAATTGAAATCAATCCTTCAGATATTTTCAAAACGGCTTTTTCTGTAGAAAATGGTCATTACGAGTTTGTCAGAATGCCATTCGGACTTAAAAATGCCCCTTCGACTTTTCAACGAGTCATGGACAATATTTTATTAGGAATTCAAAATGAAAGATGTTTAGTTTACATGGATGATATAATAATTTATTCTCCAACTATTCATGAACACATTTCCAGACTTAAAGAAGTTTTCAAAAAGATTATAAAAGGCAAATCTTAAAATACAACCAGATAAATGTGAATTTCTTAAAAAGAAGTTGCATACTTAGGACATTTAATAACTTCAGAAGGTGTTAAACCCAATCCAGAAAAAGTTTCACGTATTCAAAATTTTCCCTGGCAAAAATCGAAAGAAATAAATCTTTCTTGAAGCTTAGCTGGATATTACCGTCGATTTATCTCAGACTTTGCAAAATTATCAAAGCCTTTAACAAGACTTTTGCAAAAAAGATATTTCCATTTATTTTTAATCAGGATTGTCTAGATTCTTTTGAAGAACTTAAGAATTCTTTGACTTCAAATCCTATTCTGATATATCCAAATTTTGAAGAACCTTTCCTATTAACAACAGATGCTAGTGCTTTTGCTATAGGAGCCGTTCTTTCACAAGGACACATAGGAAAAGATTTACCTATTGCTTTTGCTTCTAGAACCCTTTGCGGCGCTGGAACAAAATATTCCACTATAGAGCGTGAACTTTTGACAATCGGATGGGCAGTTAAACATTTTCGTCCATATCTTTTTGGTCGTAAATTTACTTTAATAACAGATCATCGCCCTTTAACATGGTTATTTTCTATTAAAGACCCTGGCAGCAGATTAGCTCGTTGGCGTTTAAAACTAGAAGAATATGATTACAAAATTGATATAAATCTGGAAAAGCAAATAAAAATGCAGATGCTTTATCTAGAATTAAAATCAATCATTTCGAAAAATGCGCACAATTTATTTCAAAAACAAATTTTCCTATTTTTGCCTCAAACGAAAATACACCTGATAGTGAACATGAAAATGAAAATGAAGAAATTGAAAATGAAGATTCTGATAATGATATTGATATCGATGATAGAATTAAAAATGAATATAATAAATTTCTCACTTTATATGACTCTCAATCATTAATTGACTATTCTAAAATAAATATTACCAATAATCAATTATTAGATAAACAACATAAAAATATAATGCCAAAAGAATGTATTCGGCAAAATAAAATACAAGAATTTCATCATAAAATAATTGACGACATATTAGAAGAAAATCCAGACTTTCATTTAAAAAGAATAAATATTTTAATAGTAAAACTGTTAAAAACAGGAAATACTATATAATTCCTCTCGATTTTGATCCAACTACAGTAGTTTCTCTTTTATTTTATATTTTATATAAGAACAAAATGAATTTAACTTACAAGAAACCTACTGGCCCGAAAATCAAATTATTAAATTAACAATAAAAAAAAAAAAAAAAAAAAAAAAAAAAGAAGAAAAACATCAAATTTTAATTATTCTCATAATCGCAAGAGAATTTTTCACCGAGTAAGAATCAAAACATATTTAACGAACATTTTGAAGAAATTTTCAAATTCTGCGAGTTTAATAGAATTACCCTGAAACTCAAACATCTAAAATTAATTTTGTTTTGAAAAAAAATGGTTTTTTTTTTTTTTTTTTTTATGTATTTTATATCTCTGTTTTCTTTTCAGATTTGGATTGCATACTATCCATAGTATACTCCCAGTATGTTATTACACCAATCAACAATACAGTCGGAGTGTACCTACATGAAGACGGACAAATAAAAGTATCCAATGATAAATGGACTTTTATTAGTTTATAAGATTTAGAATTAATCAAAAATACTATTTTAAATAATGATAAAATATTAGATAATATTTTAAACGCTTTAGAAGAAGATGCACCACGAATGATAGCTTTTAAGTCAGAAGTTAAAACGCATATAAGTCTTTTATTACAAATATCAAGATCAATTAATATAATGAAATAACGCGATACGAATAAGTATATTTATAGAGAAAAGCGTGGTATGTTTAATGGCATTGGGACAGTATGGAAATCAATAACCGGTAATTTAGATGCTTCTGATGGTGAATATTATAATGATTGTATAAATAAAATAACTAAAGATGAATATCAAATAGAAAACTTATTAAAAAATCAAATATCTGTAACGACATCTGTAATTAAGTTTTAATTCCACAATTCAAAAATTACAAATCGATGAAGAGACTTTTAATAATGATATAAAAGAAATAAGAAAATCAATAATGGACATTTCAGATCAAATTAAATTATTTCCAATCACAAATTGATATTTAAATATTTGTGAATCTCTTATGGAAAACTATACCTTTTTAGAAAATCAAATTGATATTATAAGTTATCTTTTGCAAGACTAAAAATATTGCATAGTTCTATAATTACTCCAAATGACTTGGTTGACTCGCTAAAGCATATATCTCAATCATTAAAGAGAAATAATCTTCCATTACCAATTTCTGCCACATCGATACCTCAGTGTCTAGATATTATTGAATTGAAAGCTTATCAGTTAGATTCTAAAGTAGTATTTGTTCTAAATATACCTTTAGTTGAACCTGAAGAGTATACTTTATATCGAATTTATCCAATTCCTTTGTTAGATCATCGTACAGCTTTACATCATATCTTAAGTACAACTTATAAATATATTGCGCGTAGCGATGATTCATTGCTGTACATAATAATTGAAGATCCAGAAGCTTGCAAATCAACAGGCAGAAAAACAAAAATTTGTTCAACATATTTCCATATCCAATCGATAGTGATGCTATATGTGAAGCTCAACTATTGAAGCAACAAGATCACCTGCCAAGAACCTGTCAATCTTCTTTGATCATGGCAAAAAAGAATACTTATAAACAAGATTAAATTTAAACTTTTGGTTAATAATTATCTCAGATCCTTTACCATTAACAATTAAATGTGGAAATAGAGACATTATTACAAAAATCTTAAATAATAATACTCTTTTTAAAGTTACAAAGTGAATGTATTGCTTTTGTTGGCAGTACAAGAATTCAAGGTCAAAAAGACATTAATGTTTATGATAATGTAACATACAATACTTTTCCAATTCAAATACCATATAGTTGTTGCAGTAATATTCCTGAGAAGATCAAGATTCCAAATCAGAAACCACTGAAATTGAGCAAACTGAATCTAGAAGATTTGAGTGTTGCAAATCACAAGTTAAATAAATATTTCGAACAATTGAACAATTTCATCAATGAACCTTTTGTGAAGAAACACCATGGTTGGTTTACAGTTTTAACCATAATTGTAATTATCACCTTGGTCCTGATTTACATCTTCTGCAAATGCAAATCCCGTATAAGATCACGAATTGGAATTGCAATTTCTCATGATGACTACCCACCATCACCTCCAAGAAATCAAGTTGAATCCACTTTCTCCAAATGGAAGAAAATACTGCCTCGTAGAAGACCCAGTATCCATTTAGAAGAACCTATTGAAGAAGAATCTTTTGAACTTAATCCTAACAAGAATTCAGTCTAAAAGTTATCTCCACGCGTTAACTTTTATCTAAAAGGGGGAGTTGTTATATTCATATTTAACCTTCAAATGACCTTATTTACTCTTGTATACTTATTTATTGTTATTCATTGTTTATTCCAAAGTTAAACGTATAAGTTCGTTCTAATATAACTCATAAACAATCATATTATAATGATTTTCTTAGATCTTTTCCAACTACGATGTTCCCATGGTCTCTTCAGTAAACAAGTCGCAGTTCCATGATGGGAAGCGAAGACTCAGCAACTTTAAGAATATTTAAGCCGATCTCTTTCCCAGGAGGAACAACTCGAACGCACAACGCATAACTCGAACAACTCTCGAACGCAACTGGTATCCGTGTCGTATCGAAGTTCATATAATTCATTTATTTTACTTTGTTAAATTTTAAAAGTTAATAAAGTGTTTTAAGTATTTTAATGTTTTTTTAAAATAATAAAAGTGAAAGATAAAATCTAACATATATGTCGATGTATATTTAAATTTAGTTTCATATGTACCTTTCTTATGTCCCATTTTAATTAAGTTTTTTTTATAAAAACAAAAACAGCACTGAACTGTCTGATTCATGTCTGACTGAACAGAACAATGAAGTGAAAATTTAAAATTTAAGGTTATGGTTCAATACAGTTGCAAAAAGGTAGTGACTCGACGTCCTACCAACGTAAGAATAAGGAAATCTAAACAACGTTGTAATTAGTAAAACAGACGACGTTTGCATAACGTTGGAACAGGTCCTGAAACTAACGTCGGAAAACTCTATATTGTCCAACGTTGTTAACTACGTTGTCCGAATCACCTAAAGATCATTTAAGCAAAAGGTTACAAGACAACGTTTATTCGACGTCGGCGTCGCAGAAGCTTCCTACTTTGCTGTAGTACTAGTCCAACGTCGGCACAACGTTATAAAAACGTTTAAATTTATTTTAATACCCAAGGTAGGGAGCTAACTATTTTTTGTAACTAATCCAACGTTGTGATTAGTAAACATATGGTCGCAAGTCGTGAAAATGCTACTTGGGGAAGTGCGCCTACCTTGTGATCTGAAGTTTGGTTGCCGACCGGGAGAAGATGTCGCTGGAGAAGATTATGTCCACACACTACGTCAAAGGATGGACGACATCCATCAGCGAGTTCGCCTAAATATTCAAAGCGCTAGTGACCGAATGAAGGAGCACTACGACATTCAAGCTGAGCATGAGAGATACCAACCAGGGAATTTGGTGTGGCTGGACAACCCGCAGAGACGTCGTGGATTATCTCCGAAGCTACAGTCCTCGTGGGAAGGCCCATACAAAGTCATGGATAGAATTAATGACGTCGTATACCGTATCAGAAAATTGCCAAAAGAAAAACCGAGGATAGTTCATTTTAACCGTTTGAGCCCCTACCAAGGCGAAATAGATCGTGCTGGGACCGTGAGAACCTGCAGCTTTGATCCCCCTGATTCGGAGGTGTCCATTGATAATTTCATGGCCCGATACAACAGCAGTGAGAAGGCTCGCTATGGTGTAACCAAAGAAGAACAACGAGACCTCTTTTCCGTGCCTCCTGATTATTCGCTCGCTCATTGTGTGGCCCGAGATGTTTGGGCGTGTCGGAGAACTACGCCGACAAGATCCAGAGGTTGGAAGCGTCTTGAGGCTAACCGACAATGCACATGGTCAAGCAAGACACATCTTCTACCTGGTCACCAAGGAATGGTCCCCGAGTAAGCCGACTTATCTCAATCTATGGAAGACCCTGATTGAACTGAGAGAAGCCCTGCTAAACAACAACATTGCACGATTAGCCATTTCGAAGCTGGCGTGTGGACTCGATGGTTTGAGTTGGCGTACAATCCGGAACATGATTGAAGTCTTGTTTAGATTTACGGGAATCGAGATTCTCGTTTGCTGCTATAACCCAAAGCTGAGATCGGGCGAGAAAACTGTAGACTGCTTTTTCTACCAGACTTCTCAATGTACCAGGGGCCAGCTTTGCAAATACCTTCATTCACCGTGTACATCTCGGGATGAGCATGTACCTAAGAAGGGGGCAGTGTTGCGGACCCGTACCGTATGAATTCGGCCTTAGGCTTGGCCACTCGGCTATGATATTTTTATTAGATAAATTGTAAATAAGTTATAAATAGTTCTTTAAGTTTTTTTAATCGTTATTGTTTGTTAATTAGTGTTAAATAAATTGTGCTTAAATAAATTGTGACTTTCTATCCACATGGAACCGACGAAAAACGTAACAATATGCTCACAAAATTTCATTTTAATACAAACGGTCGTTTGTATTAAAATGAAATTTTCTGAGCACAAGAATTTTATTGATATTAATTTGAAAATCTAACAGATACGTTCACAGCTTTGTTTTTTACCTAAATTAAGTTCTTTTTTTAAATGGTTTAATTATTTTTTAACTTGTTATAGTTTTTGTATATTTTATTTTGTAACTTAAAAATTAAACTTTAATAAAAAAAAACTATTGTGTTGGTAAAATGTTAATTGGCATTTACTTATTACATCTCCTTGTACTGACACCACGCTACGCCGCTGGTTTTGAGCAAAATCCTTGCAGATGGCACTTCCTGACCGTTCCCCTGACCGATTCTCAAAAACCAGCCAGAGGTAATATTGTAACTCCGCGGCCGTCAGCCCTAAGTCTAAATTGCAATGTAGTAATTGTAAATATAATAAGTGAAACCTTTCTGTTAATAAACCAAAAAATCACTAAGTTCTTTGTTCTTATGACATGCACAAACAAAAATTTTAAAAACATGCTAGTTAGTAGAAGATTAGTATCTACATATACACAATAAAACACATATTTGCAAAAAAAGCCACCAAAAGTATAAAAACTAGTAGGTATATTAAAGCATATTCATAATTATTATTAACTATTACAACACAAACACGCACATAAATTAATGTATATTAGTGAAATGAAATATGAAATGCACATTAAACTTTTTGCTTGTTAACTTTTATGGGAGTGGGATGTTCAGCAGGGAATACATTTGTTAAGGCCTAAAAAGAAAAATAATAAAAATAGTTAAATAAATAAAATTCAAAATAAAACACCATACAATCATTTTAATAAAGTTAACACGTTGGTTGCCAAGCACGAGTTAACTGGTTGGTTTTCTACCTTCAGACGCCAGCCACGAGTTTTGACCTTAGGTTAAGAATAAAAACAACTATTTTTCAACATCCAACATGAGTAAATTTGTGTTGAAATGTGTGGTGCTGGGCGTCTGCAATATACAAGAAAAATACATAGTTAGTTTATAAATTTATTCAAATAACATGTTTCTGAATAAATTAATTTAAATTTTGTAATAAGTAGTGTTTTTTGAGACAAAATTCCATGATATATTATGGAATATTAAAAATAGCAATTTGAAATACATTTTGACACATTATTGCAATTTTCATACCGTGACATCCAGTAGGGATACTCTAAAAATGGCATGGCAGTCAATGTGTTAACTGAAATCACTAACAATTAAAAACTAAGTATAAGAACATAAAGCATTTAATCATTTTGTCATTAATCATGCAATTGTGTGACGGTATAGGATAAGGTATTGAAAAGTCAAAAATATATTTATTTAAAATGTAATGATGACTTAAGTTACATAAAGTATAATTAAAATTACCATTGAATCCAACATCAGTATGTAATAAAACGTTATTAATACCATTTCTTAATTACTTTAATAAAATTAATGTTAATTAAATAATTATGTTAATTTTGAAATTACCTCTTCCACCTGTTCTTTAGTAAACATATGAAACAGATTCTTTGGAGTCATGGTCATCACTTCTACATTTGATGAATTCAACTTTTCTTCCATGACTTGCTTTAAAATCGTCAAAGCTGCAGTTGTAGCTTCTTCTAAAGTCATACTACGATGATACACTTCTTGAAGACTTTGCTGAGCACCTTCAGAACCTGACCCGATAGCTTTAGCATCAAATTGAACAAATGTACCTGAAGGGTCCATATGGTATAGTTGAGGTCCCTTTTCATCAATGCCAGCAAATAGTATCGCCACTCCAAAAGGTCTGGACATAGCTGCCCCATCATCATCTGAATCACCAAACTGAATTGCTAGATTAGAAACAGCTTGAGCACAAGATTCTACACTCATGTTTTCATTGTAGACAAACCAATGGTTCTGACATTCTACACGCGCTCTATAAATCAAATAATATAAATTAAAGCTTCAAAGGTCATAGATTAAAAGAATACCTATCGATCATTGTTCTTGAATCTGCCATAAGACCAGAAAATGCACACCCAATATGCTTATCCACTTCAACAATTTTTTCAATTGTTGTTGGCTCCATTAGAGGAGAAGTAATGCGTTTCTCAACTGCTAAAACAACTCCTTCGCTTGTAGATATTCCAATTGCTGTAGATCCTAATTTAATCGCTTCAATAGCATATTCAACTTGAAAAAGACGACCTTCTGGTGAAAATGTGTTAACACCACGATCATATTCACTTCTTGTTAAGAACATAGCTAAAAAAATGTACACAATGTTTATAATGAAGTAAATTGCATTAAATTATTTCAAGCGCTCGCGAATAATTAGTTTTTAATTAATTTTTAGAAACATTATATATCAGGCGTCTAAATGCAAAACCCAAGTCACACATTTTTGAAAACTGAGTTCTATACACCTTTTAATTCGTTATCACAAGAAAAACTCTCTGAATTACATTTTTATGCAAGATATTTGCATAAAATACTGCACTGGATAAATTCAGTACTTTAGATTTATTATTCTTTTTAATATTGATAATATTTTAAATAATTTTTTGTGTATTCTGTAAAATTTATTTCGATGGACTTGTCGGGTTTTGCATTTAGACGACTGGTTATATATTATGCAAATACACATTTTAAAAATACTTACTTTTTGCTTTTCAATTTAAAATAAAAAATAAATCAGTAATATGCAGTTTGAAATTTGCTTGGCAATAGAATAGAATCACAGCAAATCACAGAATAGAATCTAAATGCAAAGTCACTAAATGAGCTGTCAACTGTCACTCCATGTCTATATTTGACAACATTTAAACTTATGATCTATGGATGATCATATATAAACAGTTTTCATATTATTTAAAATATATAAAATCATTAGAATTTTCATTCTCTGGTTTCATTTAAGAATTCATGCCTTAATATTATAAAATAAAAATTAAACGGTAATGGTGTGGATCCGGTGGCTGACCTTGAAACGAGTTTTTGCTACATATAGTCACAGACACTACGCATGCGCATATCTACGATGTTGCCAGATTGCAAGTTATTTTGGAATTATTTTCAGTAGAAAACAAATATGTGCTTTTCAGTGTTTTTTGTCAATATATACCGTATAATCGAAAAAACGGTGTTCAGTTGGCTGAGAAATGACGATTGAAGATATTTCCCATATAAAATGACAGCAATCTTCATTACATTACATCGCTGACGCTATTTTTTTCAATCATAGTACGCGGTATATTATTTATATTATTATTTTAATATTTCGCACAACACGTGAACGCTTATTATGTATTTTCATAGTCAATACAATTAAATAGAAATAAAACTCTATATTCCTATAATTAATCTAATTGCTCTAGATTATTATGCTACGTTTAAAAAGGGCTTTATTAAAAATTCAGGAAATTAAAAGGGATGTGTCCAAGTTTTTTCTTTTTTTTAAATTTTTAAATGCTGTAGCTCCATGTCATTTTCATAATAGTTTTTTTTAACATTCCATCAAAACTACGGAGGCCTTTAAAAGGCCTTTTAGCCTCCGTAATTAAAATTGTAGAATCAGCTTCAGCAACATGAACAGTTACCTTGTTTAATTCTGCTTATACATATATTGCATTAATTTTTCTGCTACCTTAAGATTTCTCTATTCTTACACCTAATTTATGTGATTTTCTTAGCATATATGATTTATAAACCATATTTTTCCTAATGGAAGGATGGAATAGGATATGCAAAATTAAGATATTTTAACATTTATTTTCCAGACAAAGCATAATATAGTATTAAGATTAAGACATAACAAATATTATAAGAAAGATCTTAATATAAGTCACAAACTAACTAAAGCCCCGTTCTCAGAACTGCGTCGTGTCGACCTATGGTGTCGACAGCGACACTGATTGACACTTCAAACGACCAATGGGAGCTGTACTAAATTTAAAATTGACAGCTGTTTGAATTTTGTACAAATCTGATTGGTTCTTTTGTCGTGTCGCTGGCGACAGTCGCAGTTCTGAGAAAGGGGCTTTCCCCGTTCTCAGAACGACGTCGTGTCGCGGGCGACACAGTTTGACATTTCAAACAACCAATGGGAGCTGTACTAAATTTAAAATTGACAGCTGTTTGAATTTTGTACAAATCTGATTGGTTCTTTTGTCGTGTTGCTGGCGACAGTCGCAGTTGTCGTGTCGCCAGCGACACGACAAAAGAACCAATCTCTCTCATTGGTTGTTTGAAATGTCAAACTGTGTAGCCAGCGACACGACGCAGTTCTGAGAACGGGGCTTTGATTTGGATTGACACTTCAAACGACCAATGGGAGCTGTACTAAATTTAAAATTGACAGCTGTTTGAATTTTGTACAAATCTGATTGGTTCTTTTATCGTGTCGCTGGCGACAGTCGCAGTTCTGAGAACGGGGCTTTAAGCCTCGTTCTCAGAACAGCGAGTGTCGCCAGCGACACGTCAAGAGAACCAATCAGATTTGTACAAAATTCAAACAGCTGTTTGAATTTTGTACAAATCTCATTGGTCCTCTTGACGTGTCGCTGGCGACTGTCGCTGGCGACACGACAAAAGAACCAATCAGATTTGTACAAAATTGAAACAGCTGTCAATTTTAAATTTAGTACAGCTCCCATTGGTCGTTTGAAGTGTCAATCAGTGTCGCTGTCGACACGACGCAGTTCTGAGAACGGGGCTTAAGCCCCGTTCTCAGAACTGCGACTGTCGCCAGCGACACGACAAAAGAACCAATCAGATTTGTACAAAATTCAAACAGCTGTCAATTTTAAATTTAGTACAGCTCCCATTGGTTGTTTGAAATGTCAAACTGTGTCGCCCGCGACACGACGTTGGTTCTTTTGTCGCGTCGCTGGCGACAGTCGCAGTTCTGAAAACGGGGCTTTAGTCTTAATCATTGCCTGGAAACTTATACCAGTGCCTTCTATTAAAAGATCAGCCTCCGGGCGAGATTTATGACGTCACGCTACTTAGATATAACGGATTAATAAATATGTTGTAGAATACATGGAAAACATAATTATTCCTCAGATTTTTGGTTTGTATTTTAAAAATGATATATCTTGAAATATGATATAATGAACTAAATAAAATATACATAATATACAGTTAATAACTACAACATATATACCTATTTATAGTAATAAATACTTTGGCAAATAAACTATGAACCATACAAATGCAGCAAATGTTTTACAATGTACAAATAATGTATAGGTACATAAGATAATGGGTAAAATGTAAATATATTTTAAATTTTTGGGGTTTGAAAATCGATCTAATTTAACAAAAACATTTAATATCTACTAATAGTGATGTATTATTATTTGCATTCACAAAATTTATATGTATATTTTGCAAGTATCAATGTTCGAAAAATTATATTTACAAATAATACAATATTATCTAAAAAGGCGTCAGCGATGGTTATGAAATCAAGATCGCTGGCATTTTATATGTTAAATTATTCTAAAATTTTTGATTTTCTTGGGATTTTTAGGTTCGGGAAAAACGCTGATTAAGTTTTCATTTGGGTTTTCATTATTTTTATTTGGTTTAAAAAAAAACGTTTCGGCTAACTATAGCCTTCACAGTGTTGTGTCATATGAGAAAAATAGTGTCGAATATAATCCAAAAAATTACATATACAATATAATTCACACCTCATAATGTTTACTGCAATTAATAAACTAATATAAACTTATCAAAAGATGACCACATATTTTTTAAAATTATTATTCTTAACACTAAAATTATCTACATTGACTATGGAGTACGCAGTAAACATTATGTGCTTGGTGTGAATATTTTATATGCAATTTTTGGATTATATTCGACACTATTTTTTCATATGACACAACACTGATGGAGGCTATAATGTTAGCCGAACCGTTTTTTTTTAAACCAAATAAAAATAACGAAAAACCAAATGAAAAATCAATCAGCGTTTTTCCCGAACCTAAATTCCAAGAAAATCAAAAAATTTAGAATATTTAGAATCAAGGTTCAAGAATATCAAATTTTCCAAGATTGTAAAATTCTAGTTAATTATTTTATGTGTACAGTTATTTAGGGAATGTCATCGATGTTCATTTCCAAGCCAACTAGACGCCGATTTTTTTCGATGATACGGTATAATTCTTACGTAAAATGTAAATAACATTAGACCAATTAAAACAAAGAAATATGAATTTCTTAGTATATTTTTAGTAACACCTTTATTCTTAAAACTTAATTTTGTATTGCAAATATACCAATTTTATTGTTATTTTATTCATATTGTATTCAGCCATCACTTAAATATTTTATATTAATTTGGTATTATAAATAATCAACACTATTCAGTAAAATTACTGAACAAATATATGTTATGCTTTACATACGTTATATTATCAAACAAAAACACATTCTTCTTTTAAACTTTATCATTCTTGTCTTTACAAAAATCTTTTTTAATTTTGAACTCAAAATAATAATATTTTTCATGATCTTTAATACACATATTCTTTATTTTTCCCTAGATCATAATACCTACTTACGTGTTTATCTTACATGTTTGAATCTATCGAAGCTGAACCAACAACACTTGGATATTCCACAATATGAATAAAATAAACATAATTGTCCAGTTTTCTTTAATACCATCCTGGGAGAATATTATTTTTAAATTTATTAAAGATATTTTCAATAGAATTGTCTTGATTTATAACTCGTACCCACTTTTCTTGCTCTTCCGGATATTTTAAGCTGCCTAGTATAACTATCCTTTCCACCAGGAACACAACAAAGATGAGCCAAAGCACCAAAAACACACTCCACTTAAGCTTTATTGATGAATTGTTAGAGTCTTAAAAAACACACACAAAAATCACGATAAATAAAAAATTTATGGGCACTTTTAGGTTAAAGCACTTAACAAAACGTGTAATATTTCGTGTTTTTTATGAGAAACAGAGTGACCATCATAGCGACCATATATCTGGTAGTACTTTATGTCACTTAAACACCAAAATAATTAGTTTTTTGCACTACAATAACAAATAATACTAAAAATCAACCGACCAAATATGAATACAGAATCTAACCCAATATCTAAGTATGTACAGCTGATGAAGTAAACAAAAGTCCGCCCGTAGGCTGATCTTTTAATAGAAGGCACTGGTCCAATGATTTGGTCACCATCGATTGTCAGATGTCACATGTATACAAATTTTTGATGTGGTTAATTCAAATTGTTTAAAAATTAAATAATGAGATTTTAAAAACTTTGAAAATATATACTTATATACTTTATATTATGGATCCCTCTACGTCCTATTTTGCTTATAGTATTCAGGAAATATTTAATCAAAATAATTTTAATGAACTAAATAATAGCCTGAAATGTTATTATAAAACTTATCTACTAAATAAGGAAGAGTAAGTAATTAATTTTGCATTAATTTTTAGATCATATACTTAAAAATTATAATACATTTTTTTTAGTTTTATTATTTCATCTGAAGACGTTGATTGTTTATTAAATATTGTCACATATATTAACACAAGATTTGGGTGGTACAATAATTTGGAAGTGCCTTTTCCTCAAGTCCTCACAGAAACAATAAAGATTTTAAGAGTGTTTGTTACCAAAAAGTGGATTGCACAATATGTGATAGAAAATGCAAAATTTTTTAGCGTTTTTAGTTTTTTAATGACTTGTGTGTTTACAAAGAAGAATGGACAAGAACTATACACTAAATATTTATTACAAATGATAGTAAACTTATTATGTATTGGTAAAGAAAGTGACTGTGGGGAATTTCATTCAAAAGTATTTATCAATTTTTCTTATCAGTTAAATAATTTCTTTCGTGAATGTTATGGCTTTTCATATGAAATTAGTGCTGTTATTTACAATCTGTTTTTAAATAAAGAAATCAGAGATTTAAAATTAATTAATTCAGTGATAGAAAATTATGGAAATTGCACTACTAGCAATGAATACTTAGATTTTCTGTTGAACCAAATATGTTGCCAAAACTTTATATGGGCCTCTTATGAAACTCTTCCACTGAAATCAAGACTGATTCTGTTAAACTATTTGAATGAACTTTTGGTTTCAACTAATGCCAATCTTAAACAAAAATTATCAAATTCTTCACTTGAGAGGTTGTTACAAGTTTTTAACGATTCTTCAAATGTAGTTTTTCAAGTGAGTCAAGCAGGTTGTGCAGAATCATCACAAGAAGTTTCGTATGTCTTGCAGTTAATATCAGTACTTTCTGCCAATGAAAACTACATAAACATATTACAAAGTAATGTTGCTATGTTTATAAATGCTGGAGTATTATTAGTTAATATACATAGACTGGGAAAATCATCAGAAAATGTCTTTAAACCCATACAAAAATTGTCTGAAATTAATAATCCAAGCCAGGAAATATGGAATAATCCTGTGTATGGATTTAAAGCTTCATTGATAAGGTTGATTGGAAATTTATGTTGGAAAAATAAAAGACTACAAGATTTGGTAATTTTTTTATTTATTACATATATTTTATTAATACCTAGATATTTTTGTTTAAATAATAATAATTAATTTTTTAAATAATAATTTTTGTACAAATAATTTCTTCAGTCCAATTTTGTAGCTTGACTTTAACAGTTCACAAAAAACTTACCTTATATTTTTTTTTTGTATTTATACAGGGCTATAAGTGACTTGTTAAATTTGGTAATTTTTTTATTTATTACACATATATTTTATTAATACCTAGATATTTTGTTTAAATAATAATAATTAATTTTTTAAATAATAATTTTTGTACAAATAATTTCTTCAGTCCAATTTTGTAGCTTGACTTTAACAGTTCACAAAAAACTTACCTTAAATTTTTTTTTCGTATTTATACAGGGCTATAAATGACTTGTTAAAAAAAATATAATGTATTGATATTTTCAATAAAATTTCAATACTTTTGAGTTCCATACTAAAGTATGTGATATCTACAGTCAACCTCCAAAAACTGACAAAAAAGCAATTTACTTTTGATTTAAAATTATGGACATCAACTGAATTGAGATGAAACTTTCTTCTTGAAGTATTGATATTAAGCAGGGTTGTACTGGCCATACAGTCAGAGTGGCGATTGCCTGCCGAGCCCCAGCCTTCGCGGGCCCCCGTATCTTAGGACCTATATGTAAAATAGTTCCATTATTTATTCTTAAATAGAAATGAAAGAGAAAAAAGTGACGGTAATATTCTGAAGTTATCCCGGAAACTTTTTTTTTTGGATTAACAATATTTACATTTGCATTTCATTACGGGTAGTTCCCAGATTTCAAACACTAACAACAAATCAATAGGGAAAAATTCTCTAAATCATAAGGCGAAAATATAGGCAAAAAATCCACCTGGGCCCCTCTGGACCAGTCTGACCCTGATATTAAGTATTTCTATATTCTATTAAATGCTAAAGTCCTGCTAAGAAAATCTATCATTATATAGAGCATAATTCATCATTAATATATCCATATCAGTTTTTGAAAATTATATAGCAATGGTCATTTTTTGTATGTTTTACAGTATAGGCTGTTCCTTAAAGACAAGCTAATATTTTTAAGGGGGCGATTCTTGGACCTATTTTAAGAAAATACTTCATATGAATGCATGTCCTAAACATCTTAACATTTGCTATAACAGGGTGGGGAAAATTTCAATGTTTTTCTCATAATTCTAATATTGTTATAGATCTTTATGAAATTTGATACAAGTCTTGAACTTTTTGATGTAAAAGAAAAAAATTAGTTGTAATTTATAATTTCCATCCAGCCGATGCAGAAACAGTCACCTTCACCAAATCAGATTTGGCAATTTGATTTTGAAGTAAAATGACAAATGACTACAAATGACTTAATTTTTTTAAATAAAAACTTGATAAAAACTATGCGTCCGACAAAAAATCAAGAGATGAAAATTGTTTAGAAACTAAAGAGATTTTGAAAATAATGTTTATATGTTTAGATCATATACATTCATATGAATGGTTTTTCTTAGAATAAGTACAAGAATCACCCCCTTAAATATTAGCATGCCATTAAGGAACACGTCAAAGGGAACACGCACTGATGTATATTACTACAATGAGTTGTCAAGAAATTACCTGTTCACATACAGGTACAGGGTGTTCCTTAATGACATGCTAATATTTAAAGGGGTGATTCTTGGACCTATTCTAAGAGAAAAACTTCATATGAATATTTGTCCTAAACATAAAATCATCTTAACTTTTCAGATACAGGGTGGTAAAATTTTCTAAAAAAAATGTTTTTTTATAATAACTCTGATTTTATTATAGATGTCTTTATGAAACTTGATACAGGTTGTCTATGTCTCAAAGTACTTTTTTTGGTGTACAAAGAATTTTATTATTTCAACAAGTGCCGTTCACACGGGTTTTAAATTAAATATTTTTGGAGAAAAAAGTGGTACACCACTGACTTCTCTTAAAATAAAAATTATTTTCAAAATCTTCATTCATTTCTAAACATTTTTTATCTCTCGATTTTTATTCGTCCGACGCATAGTTTTTGCTAAAAAAATTAAAGTCAGTTTACGCGGTGATTTGTGTGGAAATCATTTATGCATCGGCTGGAAAGAAATAAAACCATTTTTTTGTATATGAAAAAAAGCATTTTAATGCATGGAAGATGTGTATCAAATATAACATCAGATATAATTTGAAAAAATATAGAAAATTGTACCACCCTTTATCTGAAAAGTTAAGATATTTAGATATATATTTTATTATATTGATTCATATGTGGTTTTTTTCTTAGAATAGGTCCAAGAATCACCTCCTTAAATATTAACATGTCATTAAGGAACACCCTGTATATTTATCTACTACTTAATTTTTTTAGGCGCGAACTGCTGAAGTCATTCCTATTTTACTAGACTGTTGTAATATTGATGCAAGAAATCCATGTATCCTTTACCAAATTCTTCACAACTTTAAAAATAGAAAATATATTCTTCTTAACAATGTTTATTCAGTTATCATGCAATGGGTGATTTTAGCAATAAGAAATATTTGCGAAAATAACAAAACTAATCAAGCTATTATCGAAGGTTTGACACAGCAAGGAATGGTACAGTCAGAGATTTTACAAGAGTTGGGTATTAGCAGTAATAACCAAGATAATTTAATTGAGAAATTTGTTAATATAGATCTGAACAGGTCAGATGGAAATAAATAATAATAAATTACTATAAATTATGCATTTATTTCATAGGTTCCTTATATATAGGGTTTCCAAACGTACGGATTTACCGGAACATGTCCGGATTTTTAAAGTGTCCGGAGCGATCCGGCCCGGATTTGAAAAAAGCGTCCGGGAAACTTGACCACAAAAACAATTTAACTTAGTAAAATATTTTTTTCTCAGTTACTTTGTTGAATATTTTAGTCTCTACGATGCTACAGCTCTACTTAACCGACGCATGTTCGAAAGTACCTATTTCTATACTTTGGCGCTCAAATTTTTCGCATTATTTGGCTCCAAAAAATATACAGGGTGTTTCAAAAAACATGTGCCATCTCTCGTAAGGAGATTCCTCACGTAAAAATATGATTTATTTTTCATATCAAAATAAGTAGGTCCGATTCTGCTTTGTTTCGTAGCTACAGGGTGTTAAGGTGTTAAAGTTTTAATATTTTTTCGATTTTTTATAATTTTCATCCAAGTACTTTTAGCGTTTCGAATGAAATTTTGAGGGTAAGGGTTACTACAAGTGCTACATATTTTAATGCTAAAAAAGTGTCGATAAATTCATCAGGGGCGTGCATATGGGTTATCACTGGAATAATTTTCAAAAAAAAAGCATGTGCGCCACTGATTTTTTTCTTTTCATATTAGAATTATGTAGGCCGTTTAATGCCAATTAAAAGTTATCTCTTGGTATTTTGTTGAATTCGGCCTCCTTGATGAGAAAAACGCAATTATATTAATCACAATAATTAATAAAATTAATAAATTATATATTTTACCTAATTTATTATTAAATATTATTATTACTAGTTACTATTTTACTATTAATCCACCCTACAGCAATTTCAAATAAAAAAAATAATGATATTTAAGATAATTACAAAAAAACTAATTTTAAAAAATTTTAACATATCCTGTAACTCTAAAACTATGCATTTCCATACCCATGTTTATAGGAACTTTTTTTCATATTTTTTGATTAGAAATCAATAAGTACTTATTTAGAACTTTCACAAGTTAATGATATTAAATTTTTTAAAGGTTGCTATTAGACTTGGCTCAAGGCAAATTAATAAAATTGCGTTTATTTCATCAAGGAGGCCGAAATCGACAAAATATCAAGTTCGACGCATAGATAAATGAAACAAGTTTAGATTGGAAAGTGCCAATAAGGACAATGTAAACACTATTTGGCGCTATTCTTGCAACGGTCGCGACCCAAAACTTTTGAAAATTTTGGAGCGGTTCGGCTTTTTTCGGAATTATATCGCCAAATATTGTTTATTCAAATTTATTATTATTTTCGTTTAATTTTATAAATAAAATACAGTGTGTTGCATACAAGAAACTTTATTTTATATAAGGACGCATGTATGAAATACCTATGAAACATTGGAAACCGACGTTATGCCACGATCCACGATGGTTTTTGCAGTTCACAGTTCACAGCACAGATTTTTAACTATTTAATGCCACTTTTTCACAATTATCACCGGTTGGAGTAAATAAAACTTGAATTAAACTCACAAGATAGCAATAATTACTTTGAAAATGGACGCTATAAACACTTTTCGGAATTTCTTTAATGAAAGCGGTTTAGATTTTGAAAGATTATAATGATCATCATAGATGATCATATTATGATTTTAGAAGATTCTGACATGATTCTGACTTTGACAAGAGAAAATTATTTCTGTTTTTGTTTGCCGTTGTTCTTAGCGACCGCTATAGCAGCGCCAGATCGCATACAGTATATCTGCTGGATCTGTGTCTATGAAAGGAATGCGGACAAAAAACATTTAAATAAACAGCAATATATTTTATACGTCGATTTGACGAGTGCGTCACCGCAAATTGCTCCGCCCACTCATTTTATTGGCTACTTGCAAATTTGTTGAATTTTTATTGATGGGGCGCGTCGTCTTTTTTTTACGAAAAACATCGAGAGAATATCGTTTCCCCTCTCACGGATACCCCGTAGCTACAGAACGGACAGACGTACTGTATAACGGTCGCGACCCAAAATAATTTCGCGACCTAAAATTTTTACGAGCTTTCCAATCTAAACTTGTTGCATTTATCTATGGTTCGACGACATTAAACTGCTTACACTATTTCGCTAACAAGAGAAAAAAGTCAGTGGCATATATACATGTTTTTTTTAGAAAAATATTCCAGTGATAACCCATATGCACGTCACATAAATTTTACCCTCAAAATTTCATTCGAAACGCTAAAAGTACCTACTTGGACGAAAATTATAATAAATCGAAAAAATACGCTACATAAGCTACGAAACAAAGCAGAATCGGACCTATGTTGATATGAAAAATAAATCTTATTTTGTATGTAATAACTTTAAAGGATCTTTCCCTTTTATTTGAGCAACCATATTTTCTGTTGATTTATAATTAATTCATAAAACATCTATTTTTCTAAAGACTTTTTAAAAACATGGCAAGATTGACATAACTGAAAATGTATTTTTGAATAAAATAAATTATTGTAACTTGTGTTTCTGTGCACAGATGTGTGTAGTGTTCTGAATTTTTTAAACTCTGAATATTTTGGATTGATAAATTGATTCAATATTCAGGCGGCTGATTTAAATTGATTTTGAAATATTTTTTCTCGATACACTTATGTATATCGTCGCTTAAAAGTCATAATTAAAGGTAATAAAAATAAAAAAAAACAGATATTTTTATAGAAGGTTGCTGTGACTAAATATAAAATATAACTTTTTGTAGAGACAAGAACTCGGATTATAACAAATATTTTATTTACCATTAATATAAAAACATCAATTTAGATATAACAAATATTTTATTGCATTAATAAATTTGTATAACATAATTTATATACAGGAAATATATAATAAAAATATTGTTAATCTGTTGGCGGCCACATTAAACTAACTTCTTGATGTGCTGACTCAGGAACCCATTTCAAATATTCATAAAGTAAATATTGACGATCTTCCATCCAAATTTTCATCAAATTCGATCGTCTAGCAATATTTTTGGCTAATAGTGCTTTGAATAATAATTCTGATCTTGGTTGTAATCTAGCCCATGTTTTCACCATAATACTTGGCTGACTTAATAAATCCTTGGAATATTTTTCGAGTTTCTTAAACACTTTCCCTTCTAATAGGTACTTTGCAAACCACTTTATGCAGTCTACATTATGTGGATGAGGTATTTTTACTTCTGGTAGAGTCCACGCCTGTGTTCCAAACGTACCTCTTACGGTGCAATAAATGCTTCCCTCTTTTTCATTGTAGAAAGGCGGAGGATCTAAAAGAGGTTCTGATAAATTACAAAGCTCAGGAACAAATGTTGGAAGCCATTCAGGATCTATAGCAGATACTCCTCGCATGTAAATTTTATCGGTTTCATAAATTTCTTGGAAAATCACAAATTCTGGCAACGTTTTTTTAAGAACAGAGTTTTGATGCAAAAATACAAAATCCTCCATACTATTTGCTTTATAAGCATATTTATATTTTGCTTTTTCTTTGAACTGATTTGCCTCTTCCAGTGAAACTTTTTTAGCTATTTGATCTCCTAAACCAGCTAATAATATTTGACGAAGCAATTTAGCTTGTATATCATTAAATGGTTCCATTTTCGGGTCCACTATTATATCAAGGGCTGGAATATTTTTATTTATCTCTAAAGTTAGTTGTAATCGTAATTTTCTAATATCTGTTACTGCATTGAATCTTAATCCGTTTATTTGACAAAATTCTTTCAGTTTTCCCTGGCTATTGGCATATTCAGCTGCTCCTATAGCTCGTAATAGAACACCATTATCGCCAAGTAACAATGAATTACCGGTACCCGCCCATTCTCGTCTTAATGATGCCCATTTTTGTCTTAATTGCTTCTTTTCTTCAGATGATCCACTCCAAGGTGTTTCTAAAAATACTTCTTGTACAGACAGAGCAGCTACCAAACATATAGTGTGAGAGAACAGATCATGTTGATTACTTAAAGCCAACATTTTTCCAAATCGTGGTAATACAGGAAATTTAGAAATTGATTGACCTAAAGATGTAACTTCATTATTTCTTAAGGCACCTAAAATTTCTAATCTGCTTTCTGCAGCTTTTAACTGTAATAAATCAGGAGCAGTTGGAAATGGAAAATTAGTAACTTTATCTATGTTCATGCATTTCATTTGTAAATAAAGATCATCTACAGGCCTTTTCTGAATTTCTGGAGTAGCAAAGTCTTCAAACTCATTATTGAAGACTGCGCTAGAATACAAGCGGTAACAGTGGCCTGGACATGTGCGTCCAGCTCTGCCCGCTCTCTGGTTGGCTGAAGCTTTACTAGTCCAGCGAACAACATAGCTTGTTAAACCAGTGACTTTATCATACAGCTTAATCTTTGCTCGACCAGAATCAACAACATATTTTATATTAGGAATAGTCAATGATGTTTCAGCAATATTGGTGCTAATAATGCATAATCTATAACCAATTGGAGGTGGCTTGAAAACTTGTTGTTGCTTTTGTGAAGGTAACAGGGAATAAAGGGGTAATACCCATAAAGGTTGAGCATTATGATACACAGAACTATTTCCTATTAAGTCTTCTTCATCAGAGAACAGTTCATCTTCCTCTCCAGAATTACTTTCATTGTCATTAGGTATACTGTAGTCATCTAGATTTATATGAGTTTGATTATTATTTCTCTTCTTATTTGTGCCTTTTGAGTTTTTATCGAAATCATTTGGATAATTATTGTAATCTGCATTCGGCTCTATTCTTTCTTTCTCTGCTATTAGTTTATCTTTCATATTTAAAGGAAATGTTATTCTTAATTTCTTAACTAGTAAATTTACTTCATGTTGACCAGTTAGAAAAACCAGTATTCCACCTTCTGGTAGTTTGGAATGAATTTTTATTACTTTACTGTAAGCCTCCTTTAAATAATTCTCAACAGTTCTTTTATTAAAATGTGTAGTAACTGGAAATTGTCTGCTTTCCACATTTATAACTGGCGGTGCAACTTTAAACAATCTCTGATTTTCTGTAAAGTCACTAACACGTAATGTTGCAGACATAATAATGAGTTTCAAGGGATCACCTTTTTTCTTCCTTAATGGTACTATCCGAGACAACAATCCTATTAAAATATCAGTATAGACAGTTCTTTCATGAGCTTCATCTAGAATAATAACAGAATATTTAGTTAGCAAGAAATCAGAATGTATTTCTTTTAAAAGTACTCCATCAGTCACAAATTTTATTTTGGTTTCCTCAGTTACATTTCCTTCGAATCTTATTAAGTATGAAACTATTTGTGTACTTAAATTCATTTCCTCTGCAACTCTTTGAGACATAGAAATTGCTGCAACTCTTCTAGGTTCTGTTATACAAATTTGTTTCTTTAAAGCATATCCAGCTTCATATAGAAATTGTGGTACTTGTGTTGTCTTACCACTTCCAGTTTCACCTGCTATAATTATAATTTCGTTTTCGTTAATAACCTCTATAATATATTGCTCTTCAGCTAAAATTGGTAATTTCAACCTAGCTTCTTGTATTTCATCATCTCTAATTACATCAACATAAACTGTGGGCTGCCTTTGAATATTCTTTATTTCTTTTGTATTTAACTTAGTTTCAGTACTACTTACAATACCATTAATAGTTTTGTTGCATGATTTACTGGATGCTGTTACTACTTGAACATTGCTCTCTTCCATTTTATACATATTGCTGTTCTTATTAGGTTCTACTACATCACCTTGGCTAATTGCAGGACCATATTTACTTGCTTCTTTTTCCTCATCAGTACTATCAGACATTTCATCACTATCCGCATTCAAACCAACAACATTTGGCGTGCTTGTGATATTTTTAATGTCGTTAACATTATTATGACATAACTTTCTATGTTTTGTATTTGAAATACTATTAATCTTTTTACCCGGAATTGAAGAAAAATCTGTATTAGGTTCCTGTGATTTCAAACTAGATTTATTTTGAGAAAGCCTTTTTAAACCAGAAGTTTGAACTGATATAATTGAAGTAAATTGGGATAATTCTTCTGAATCTATTTGAACTTGTTGTAAAGACTGCAATAAAGCGGATCTATTAGCTTTTTTCTTCTTCCTCTCAACAATTTTCTCTAATTGCTTACGGTGTTTGTTTGATAATAATTTCACCTTCGATTTATCTTGTTTAATTTTCACCTTCCTCTTATGAGATGGTAGGACTAATTTATTACATGTATCATAATAGCCTTCTGCGTCAAAATCCAGTTTTATCGTATTTACATCTGAATTATCTATAACTGTTTGAACAACACGTCTTGCCTTCCAATTATATTTTGCTTTTCCCATTATAAATAATAAAAAAAACAATTAAATTATACAGTTTAAACAAAAGTTTTTTGGTGAATGCATGGTACAAAGCAAGAAAAGCAAGTACAAAGCATCATGCAAAGCACAAAACACATACCCAAGAGTACAAAGGTTATAGTATATTAGTTTAATGGCCACAGCTGCCAGGGCTATCCGGCTGGATGGTAGAATTAACTACAGTGTTTTTTTTAAATTAAAGGCCTAAGCTATTAGGATTATCCGGCCTGTTAGTAGTGGTATATTTTAATGGCCACAGCTGCCAAGGTTATCCGGCGTATTAATAGAATAATTAACAGGCCCGGTTGTACAAACGGAGTTAATCCCTGGTTAATTCTGAGTTCACGATGATCTTAGGATCAACGGGTAAAAGACGTTGTACGTTATGGCACAAAATAGAAATCAACCAGAACGCCGACTCTGCCGAATTTGATGACGTTTCACGAATCGCGACGCCATATTAGCAGCGGGTAACTCTCAGGGCCGGATTAAAACGCTTTCGCAGGCTGTTGTCAGAGTTATATTGAATAAGGTATTTTTATTAATCTGAAAGATAGTGAATTACTCAGACTGAGCGTAATACGTTATTTCGAAAGGTAAAGTTTGTATAGATAACTCAATGGACTCGACGCTACGAACAGCTGCTGTCTTCTACGATAGTCAGAATTCAACTAAATCCTGACCTGCCCTGACTAAACCGATAACGCCCATAAAATAATTAACTAGAAAGAAGTGTCAACTCTGTGTTAAATCGTGGAAACACGATACGCCACCGAAAGCCTTCGTTGTCGTCTGGAGAACTAATTTTCCAATTGACAGGTTGACATGATAAGGACATGATAGCTTTAATTTTCATTTCGTTTCCGGTTATTCAATAGCGGGTCACTCTTTCGTTCAAATGTATTTTTGTATTTTTACTTTTCATAAATAAAACCAAAAATTATTTATTCACATATATTTATTTTGAAATATGGAACAACGTGACTAAATAAATATAAAAATATAGAGAGAAAGATTGTATTGTTTCAATACCAATTAGTTAATTATATGTACTTTTAACGTAAATTAGTTAAGTTATAAGCATGACTTACAGTAATTTGTGAATAAACACACGTATTCGCTGACTTCAAGGACAGAAAACGGACACAGGAACATGAAAGCGGGAGCCTTATACAAAACCTGAAAACAGAAAAACAATTTTTTTATACTAAAATTAACAATGTAAAAATATCAATAGGTATAAAATATAAATATACTGTTTAAAAAAGCGTCCATTATTCCAAAGAGAGGCCTGGCTTATAAATCAAAAGAAGCAAAAAGAGACTTTTTAGTCGGATAACATAATCAGATTATCAGTCCGATTTATTGCATTATTGACAATAAATCGCACGTACTGGAAATAACTAATGTTGGCTATAGTTAAAATGATCTTACCTTGCTGTAATTGCTTCCATTTTTCAAGAAATCGCCGATCAAAGATATTATAATACCATATTCTTGCATCTAAAAATGTAAAAACAGTGTTTATTTACTACCTATTTTCATATACATGGGACATACCTACTACTGCAGAAACGTCGTTTTCTCCAGGATTCTTCATAATATATATTTTATATACTTTATTACCATTATATTTATAAATTTCAGCCGAAATATTAAATTGAACTTCAAAAACGAAACTAAACGGTATGAATTAAAATGGCGTCGAATATTTTTCAATTTGTTCTAGAACAAATCTGAAGTTGTCTCTGAAACTGAAATCTATCAATTCTAAACTGAGGATTAAAACAATAGTTAAGAACAAAAAGCAATGCTGTCCTTGTCTAGGCGGTCATACTTGTCGTGAGGAGAATGACAGGAATGACACTAATGACTGTTTCCAATTTTCCTATTTCACTGTCACCCCCCTGATAACGCCGCTACATTGACAGATGTTACCCGCTCATAATGGAATTTTTAGGTTAGCCACCGTTTCGCGCGCATTTTGGGAGTCAACCTTCTGGTTGATTTCTATTTTGTGGTTATGGGTTCAGGTCATTGCCTGGAAACTTATATCGTGAAATTTTGATAAAACAATTTAGTACTCACTAAAAACACAGTACGTCGCTAGTGGTAGGAAAAATAATTTTTAGAGGTTACTAGTTTATTTGGTTGCCTGTGATATGCATATACAGGGCGTTTCCTAATTAATCTAAAAACTAAAAATCGTTAGAAAATGAATTAAGGCGGGCTCTTAATAAGTATGTTGTTATTTTTTCTCGGCAACCGTTTGATGAACAAGAGAAAAACTCAAAAGATCAATTTTATTTGAAAAAGGATGTGATCCAAGAAAAAAATATATTTTCTTTAAAAAAGCAGTAGTGTACCTTTATGTTAAAGCAAAATATCGATTTTTTTTAATTTTTAACACCCTGTAGATCAGAAAGGGAGTACTTTGGAGCCAATGGTTATATAAAATTGTTTTAAGAAGACATGAGGAATCACACCACAATTTTTTAGACTAATTAGAAAAACCCTGTATATTGTCTGTGACAATGATTGTTGATACATCCAAAAATACCTTTTCTGTGAAAAAAGCCCGATTTCGCAGGAAAAATTTTTAGTTTTATTGAATTTGGGCCTGCGTCTGCAAATACCGGTATGTGTTTTAATATTCTATCTATCTAAATTTTAAATATCATAGTCAGAAATAGTTTATTATTTATTAACTGTAAAAATGGTATACTTATAAGTTTTGTCAAATATTGTGATTTACTTTCTACCTTGTAGTCAAAAATTTATATTTAATAAACTGTAAAATATATATTCTTATGTTTTATTAAAGTTACTCTGATATACTAATATATCAGTGTAACTGTAAACCTATCCTTATAAATCAAATATATAAACATAAAAAATATTTGTAAGAAAAGGCCCAGAGGCGCTGGGTTAAACGTAGTCTCTACTAAGAACACGGAGGGGCGCTTTGACCGAAAATTTTACTATTAAGTTTCATATCTATCTTAATAGAAGATTATTTTCTTTTATCTATGGTTCAGGTGCTGATCGACGATTGATCTTGAAAGACGACACTAAAACTCACGAAAACCTCGGAAGCATTCGGATCCTACACGGAGAGTTCGGTTTTGTTCGGCGAGAAGCGCGTTGCGGGAATTTTGAACATTATGAATAATCGAGAATCGAACAATAATCACAGACAATAATTTTATTATGCGAAATTGATAACAGTAGTTGACTGTTTTGGTTGTTATTTGTTTTTATAATAAGCTATATTTAAAAAACTGATCTGCATTCATATATTTATTTTTAAAACATACAAATACCATTAAAGTTACAAGATGTAATTTGTCATTATTTTGCTCATTTTAAAGAAGAAAGGTGGTTAATGTTTATGGCTGATATTTGGTAATATACCTATATTGCCTACATCAAGTTATTTTAGTCAAAGTTGCATTGATTATTGGTGTAAATTAAAAATTGTTTCATTGCAGATTGCATGATCACTATCTAATTTGATGCATAAGTGAGAACCATAGCTTTACATGGAGAGAGCTCATTATTCTCAAATTCTACTCAGAATCTTTATTAAAATATCAGTTCTTAAATTGAATAACATTTTCATGGGGAAAATAAACGTTTTAGGAGAAAATTTGTTAGCTTAATTACTGTAACATATTAGAAATAAAAACAAATTTATAATAGTTCTAATTTTAGAATGTTGCAGTTTCGATTACGGCCTATAAGAAGAAACTGCAAGAAACTTATGGCTGTTCTATGTCAAGAAAATACAATAATTACAACAATACAATACAATAATTTTAACAACTAAATAATACCACATTGTACAGGTTAGTAGTAAGTAGTACAAAATAAATATAAAACTTATAACCAACAGTCAATACATATTTACTTAAATAAAACCAAAAACAAAATAAATAAAGCCTTAAACAAATAATCTCTTTCACTTTGTTGGGAATAATTCTTGCTTAACCATTTTCCTTTTATGGCTCATTATATGGTCTTTTTATTGAACTACTGGCCTTCTCTGTTCATTTAGAACAATAATTGCTGATGTGTCCTAAAAATAAAGACTATTTGTAGTGTTTTTTTTCATTTCTATATTTACCTACCTGGCTGATTTACTACGATTACGATAATAATTGTAAGTTTTTTCCACATAGTCATTATATTTTCTTGGCTTGGCGAATGCATAATTTATCTTGATCTTCTGTTTTTCATACCACAGTTTATAACTTTCCTTTGTAGCAAAGTTATGTGTTTCCATTTCAATTTTTACTTCATGGTGTTTATCTTCAAATATTGTTGCAATATACTGCAACTTCACAAACTATACAGACTACCATATTTAGAGTACACAGTGGGCAAATAATACGCTTCTTCTTGTCTAGTTTTTTACAAAATTAAGTGAAACAACACAAATTCATAATCCAGTCGAATTAATTATCAAAGTTAAAGTATGAATCGCTGGATCCCCAAAACGCATTCATAAATTGTAAATCTTCTTTAAATGCTTCTAGTATTTTTTGTATTGTTTAAAAATACAGGAATGCTGTTGAGTTTTTAACTTTGTTTTTAAATGGGGCCACTATTTACTATGATATTTATAAAGTGCTTGTTTACAAGTCCAAGTAGCGGCAAAAGTTCAGCTGAGTTTGGTGTGGGCCATGATTTGCGCGGTTCAGCTTCCAAGTATTTTGTCCTTAGAGAAGGAAAGAGAGACTCTCTTTCCTTGTCTAGGGTATCGTGAGTTTTAAAGCCCCGTTCTCAGAACTGCGCGTCGTGTCGACAGCGACACTGATTGACACTTCAAACGACCAATGGGAGCTGTACTAAATTTAAAATTGACAGTTGTTTGAATTTTATTCGTCTCGTCGAATTGCTTTTGAAGTGTCGCTGGCGACAGGTCGCAGTTCTGAGAACGGGACTTAAGCCCCGTTCTCAGAACTGCGTCTTGTCGACAGCGACACTGATTGACACTTCAAACGACCAATGGGAGCTGTACTAAATTTAAAATTGACAGCTGTTTGAATTTTGTACAAATCTGATTGGTTTTTTTGTCGTGTCGCGGGCGACACAGATTGACATTTCAAACAACCAATGGGAGCTGTACTAAATTATAAATTGACAGCTGTTTGAATTTTGTACAAATCTGATTGGTTCTCTTGACGTGTCGCTGGCGACAGTCGCAGTTCTGAGAACGGGGCTTTAAGCCCCGTTCTCAAGACTGCTGTCACCAACGACGCTGCATCAGATTTAACAAAATTCAAGCAGCACATCAGGCTAAACTGATACATCCCGGTAATCGTTTGAAGTGTCAATCAGTGTCGCTGTCGACACGACGCAGTTCTGAGAACGGGGCTTTTAGTGTCGTCTGATCTTGAACGTCCGAATTTGGGCGTTCGAGGCCAATTCAAGTCGTTTTAAATGATTATTATTGGGTTTGCTGGTAAGCAAAATGTAAATAAAGTAATTAGTTAATTAATTTATTGCAATCAAACATAATGGATCATCTGTGGGAAGATATTACGGACGACGAAGATTTTTTGGAATTGGTTCATCATGTTGTACATCCTCGAGCCCCACAAGTCTACAGAGATCGACCAGATCATTTCAACATTTGGAATGATACAGAAATTAAAAAACAAGATTTGGGAGGAAACAAGTTGTTAGATTTATAATAGATGAATTATCTGAACAAATCTCATCTGTTACAGACAGGTATAGTTTGTTACTAACCTGCCAAGTTTTAAGATGGACATAATTTATTTGTTACTCCTTTAGAAACCAAGCAGTAACCCCTACAGAAATGGTATGCACTGCTTTGCGTTTTTTAGCCACTGAGAGTTTTTTACAAGTTGTTGGAGATTTCGGGGACATCCATAAATCAACAGCCAGCCGAAAAATATATATGGTTCTAGAAGCAATTGCTCAGTTGGCACAACACTTTGTAAGAATGCCAAGAACTGAAGCTGAGTAACTAATGTTAGAAAAGGATTCTTTAATATTGCTAAATTACCAAGATGTGTTGGCGCTTTGGACTGCACTCACGTAAAAATTCAGTCGCCTGGGGGGATAGATGCTGAAAGTTACAGAAACAGAAAAGGATTTTTTTCATATAATGTTCAGGCTATTTGCAGCTCTGATCTCAAATTTCAGGACATAGTGTGTTGATGGACAGGCTCTGCCCATGATTCCAACATATTTAGGAAGAGCAGAGTCAGAAATGACTTTGAAAATGGAGTGTATGGTGACAACTTACTTGTAGCTGATAGTGGTTATGCAATAAAACCATACGTTATAACACCTCTATTAAATCCTCATACACGAGCAGAACATCTATTTAATGAGGCACAAATACGAACAAGGAATCCTATTGAGAGATCGTTTGGAGTTTTAAAAAGGCAACAAATACTTTCTTTAGGAATACGCTTGAAGCAGGAAAAGGTAGAGGCTGTTGTTATGTCTACAGTGGTCCTTCACAATATAGCATTATCAATGGGAGATGTGGAGCCTCCAGAAATCAATGAAGAAATTGCAGCTGCAATAGAACTGACAAATAATGTCAATAATGTCATGGTTGGACATGTACAAAGAGGAATCAACTGGGAATCAACAATAGTGTTCGTTACACATTAATAAATACCTACTTTCAAAATTTGTTGTAGATATTTTCTAAAAAAATGCTATATAAAGATAATACAAATATAAAATTTATCCTGTGGTAGATTACCAAAAATAAACATCATTGAAAATACAAATCTTTATTGAGAACAAAATAAGCTTAATTAATTAATTAAATCTTGCTCCTAAACAGAAAATCTGAAAAAAATATTTTTTAATTGTTTTTATATTTACTCAATTTGAAGGTTATTCTTCTTGTTTCACGATGACCACGCGCCTTTCGACGGCCAGTCAGAGTCTAAAATTTGAAGGTTATTTTTTTTATTTTTTTTTCTATTTTTGGCCACTTGTCTATTACGACATTCAGCCAGCTTATTTCTTAATATTTAATTAGCGTTTAAAATCGGACAAATACAGACTCACACACACATTTAACACCCATGTCCGAGGCCGGAATCGAACCGGCGACCTTGCGTCTACTAGAATGCGGCGCAATCATTTCGACCACAAGGCCGACAAAGCAGGTTATAGTAGTAGTAGTATATTAGTTTAATGGCCACAGCTGCCAGGGCTATCCGGCCGGATGGTAGAATTAACTACCTACGGTTGAGCGTTTATATAGATGATGACACACAGACGAGGATCGCTATAAACTATAAAGCGAGCCTGGGAAATCCCATACCCCGACTGTTGAGTTGAAGAAAATGATGGCAAAGGAAGATCCTGCATTTAAAATGTCAAAGATTAATTCCACAACTATCTAAGAATTCGCCTATAATATTAACTACAATTGGATGAGCATGCAAAGCGGAGGTAAAATTATGAGGGGATGTTTTGTAAAAGCCAATAAGTGATTTATATAGTTTATCTACTAAAGCGGGAAATTTATTGCATTCAAAAAAGATGTGGTTTAACGTTCCAATTTCTCCACACTCACATAAGGAATCTGCATTTACACCTATACGATGTAAATGGGACGGAATTAGACAATGTCCGCTTCTTAATCTGAAGAAGGTTGTCAATCTTTTTCTGGGAAAATCTTTACATGACCTAAACCATATGCTTTTGTAGGGAAAAGTAACAATTTCTGCATAATTTTTCCTTTTGTACGAGATAACTCCTTCCATCTGCCTTTCCATAACGACCAAAACTTTTCCTTAAGAATTGGAATAAAATCAGTAAACCAACATTTAATCTCAGCATCTCGACCATTTGTCTTTCCAATATTTGCTAATTGATCAGCTTTATCGTTGCCTAAAATATTCGTGTGACTGGGTAGCCATGCCAATGAAATTCGAAATTGTTTTTCTCTTAACTCAAATAGTTTCCGTTTTGTAGCAAATGTAATTTGACTGTCCTTAAAATTTGGATAAGCTGCTAATGCTCGTAAAGCACTTTCACTATCACTAAAAATTACAGAATCCTCCAATTCTTCTTACATTCAATGCCATCATAATAGCAAACATTTCTCCAACAAATATGGAAGCATATCCAGGAATCATATAGGTGGCTTCCAAATTTAAATCCGGGCAAAATATACCTCCAACATTTTATTTACTTCCTTAAGAGCGTCCGTAAAAACTTTATTTTTGCTTAAATTTTAACTCAATAATTTCTCTAAATTTAATAGAATTATTATCACTCTTATTTAAATCCAATCTTAAATATTCATTTTTACTAAAATAAAGAGGAAACTTATAATAATGATGCATATTAACAACATCAACATCTTGAACATGAGGAAAAATTTGATCAATGCCTTCAATAAGAGGAGGAACATGATAATATCTTGACCAAAAACCAAATGATTGATTATATGCCCCATAAGCTTCTGTAACAGACTGAATAATGGGATTATCCTGAATAGAGAATGATTTTAAAAGCAATTTAGTGGCCAAAAAATTACGTCTAATATTAAGGGGAAGTTCTGCCGATTCTGATAAAATGATATTAGTTGGACAGGAACGCATAAACAGTTTGAAGGTTATGCTGTTAGTTTTTTCCAGGGAATAGGTACATTAAAGAAATGCTAACTTCATGTTAAAAAATGGAAACAGACGCCACCTGGTGTCGCCTGGCAGTACTAGCTAAATTGAGGGGAATTGGAGGGGCGGGGCTTAAAAGAGGGGAAATTTTAAAAAAATATTTTTTATAAGTCTCACTGACTTACTGTTTAAAAGAGATTAATAAACATATTTTTATTACTTTAATATGGTATTAAAAATATGTCTATTAACTTTACACAACAAATCAATGATATTAAAGACTTATTATTTTCAAAGAAAATTCATAGTAAATAAATTACACATTAGTAAACAATATCATTTATTTTTAGAGCTGCGATTTATATTACAATAATATTTAAATATATATATTTTTTTAACAATGAAAAAAATATCCCGGAACCTGAAAAAGAAAGATGATCAATTAATGACTTAAATTAGTTCAAAATACATTTTGCAAATAACTAGTGAATTGGAAGATAAACATACTATTAAAAGACATTTTAGTACTATGTTATCATCTATTTACTGATAATACATAAGTATATAATAGGTAAATAGCATGCATAAGGCACTATGATACAACTACCTGTATCATGATAACACACAATCACAAAAATATATGCTAATTTAAATTCCTTTAATGATCTAATGAAACACTATCTAGCCTCAATGCATTGCCATTCCAAAGGCAAAAAAACTGTTATACCAAATAAATATAAGCTGAATAAAACTTAAACCAAGCCAACGTGCATAAACAACCAAAAATGCATCAAAAAATACTTTTTTATCAGATCATACCCTTGGATATATTATGTATTTTATATATCGCACATCCCGTTCAAAGTTTACTAACTCAAAATAGAGAATATAGAGAGCATTGTCAGGAGAAGTAAAAAGAAAATTTAAGTTAAAGCAATATGCTCCTTTTTGCATATTAACGGCCAAATAATATAATGTTGATTTAATAAAAATTTACTGGCATCCTTCTAAGGTATAAATCAGATTAAAAGGACATTGTTTTTTAATAATTGTTTGTTTGTAAACATTTTGAAGACAATACAGTTTTGAACGGGCTGTGCGATATAAACAAGGATCTTACTATTATTTGAGATTAGAAAGTATTTAAATAATATAAAACATAATCAAAATCATTTTTTCATCATAAATTATAGAGGTACTTACGTGTTTTGATATTATCAGGAAATAATACGTTTAGTTAAACGGGTACGCTGCCAGGCAAGTTCTATCGGCGGGTCTTTGCAAAATTTGAAATCTAAAAATACAAAAATACGTTTACATCTTAGTTGTATTTACGGATAAAGTATTTGTGTGTAATTTCTGACTTACCAGTTAACTGAATAATCGCATTAAATACATCAAAATGGTAATTTAGCCAAAAAGCAAAATTGTTTTAATCACTTGCCAGGACAGCCCGGTCAGCTTCTTTGTTGGCAAAATGGCCGCGGTATCATGATTTAAGCAATGTGAGTGACAAAGAAAGCCAATGCCTGGCAGATGTTGCTTTCTTTGTCGTTGGTCCTGGCACGTTTAAATTTGACTGTTGCCTGTTTTCCCATACAAGTGACACCCCCGTGGTTTTTTCTTCTTTTTTCTTTGTAAACTCTAGTTCATGAAAACGGGAACTGGAACAACACTTGAGGGTGCATCCACACTATCTTAGAAAAAGCGGAACGGCGTATCGGCGTAACGACCTTGAATCAATTTCCAGCAATTCTATTGGCTGAAAAATTCATCTGTCAGAGATTTTATCTGTCGAATTCATCTGTCAAAAATTTCAGCCAATAGAATTAGTGGAAATCGATTCAAGGTCGTTACGCCGTTACGTCGATACGCGGTTTTTAGGTTAGTGTGGCTGCACCCTCATCATCTAAAACGGCGTATCGGCGTAACGACCTCGAATCGATTTCCAGTAATTCTATTGGCTGAAATTTTGACAGATGAATTTGACAGATAAAATTTCTGACGGAATGAACGTTTCAATTGAATTACTGGAAATCTATTCCAGGTCGTTACCTACCGCTTTAAGTGGTAATAACCTGAACTCGGGCGCAGAAATATGCTCTGAACTACGTTCAACGGTGAACTATAGATAACTGCAGTTCAAGAAAACTTCTGTTGAACCAGTCGTTGTACAACCGGCCCTAACAATGACTGAAGAATATAAGGACATGTAACGCCCCTATACGGGCTGCAGCAGAATTTGTGATCTTTTTTTGTTTGGTGGCAGGTTATCATTTGGTCACCAGCGACAATTCTAGCGATTTACAATAGTTTGTGTAATGGAAGGCGTATAAACTTTGTTACAATGGTGATTGTTCAGCTTTCAAGTGTAAAAGCAGCAGCGATAAGAAAGAGCCAGGAGTTACGTTTCATAGGTAAATAAACAGTCCACTCCCAAGAACAGTTAACCTAATAGGACTGCTCATTCAGCCAAAAGTGTCCGCCAGGTGCATGCGAAAACTACTCGCTTTGTGACGTCATTGTAGCCTTTGTCATGGTTATTAGTCCTTATCCGGCATCCGGCAACCAATAATACACACACGTGCATTATTGGTTACCGAGCTCTAAAACATTCATTGGCCCAGTTTTATTTATTTAAACACCTTATATGTATGCAGTATAGAAAATTAACTGTATAAATCGTATTAAATACTCGGATAATGCATTTTTAAGAACAGCAGTTTGCAGCATCACCTTTTGCAAGCATTCTTTTTAGAGTATTTCCATATTTTGCTTCAAAATAATTAATAAACAAAATCGTTGGCACTTAGTATGCACTTTGTCACAATCCACAACACAAAATGAACGTATTTATATACTCTATAGCTCTAAAAACTTTAAAGACACCTTTTTCACATTTAAAATTGACAAAATAATTAACTCAAAATTTCTCAGCTATTATTTTTATAAGAAGTTTACCATAAGCCTTTCTTAACAGTTTCTACTAGCTTGCGCTACAATTACAGCGATTGCACTTGTTGCGAACGCTTATAAAATAAGAGGTCAGTTTAAAATGAAATAAGCATTTTGACTAAAATACTAAACACTATTTAATTAAAATAAGTAGTAAAAATGGTCAAGTTTTCTCTGCAGCAAATGCGAAGAACACTTAGCAGAAGAAGTTTATAGTCTTAGTTTTCAAGGCAATTATATAGTCTATGAAGCCTTTACTGTCAAGTCAAAATAATCAAAGTCAATAATTGTTTGTTACCAGTTCCTAGTTCCTATTGGTTTTCTGGCACTTTTCACAACACGTCACTCACAATACTGAAGAACACTCAGAAGACTTACTAACTAAACTTAGACGAGTTACTAACTACACTTAGAAGAGTTACTAACTAAACAAGAATTTACTTATTGTTGTTAACTAAATAAGGGGGAGAGCAAATATTTCTCTGTTTAACTACTAGAGAGAAAAACTATGCGGAGACAATGCGATAGAGAGAAAAAGAAGAGAGAGAGAGAGAGAGAGAGAGCCGCGTCTCTAGCGCGATCATAATTATACAAAATTAATGCGTGGCAACTTACGCCGATGTTCAGAGAGGACTGTTTCTTTGTCGCCCTTAAGCCTCTAGAAAGTTGACCCAAAAAGGGCATTTTTACGACCCGACAATTTTTGTAGTTCTGTGAAACAGATGGCCCCAAATAGACAGTACTAAAACATTTGCGGTTCAAATCGATTTTGAACATACTCCCCCCTTTGAAGTCTTTGACTTTAAAACAAACTTAAACGTACGCTTAAACTAGTAAGTACTTACCGACACTATTTTTTTGAAATGTTTTCGCTTTGAACTTGTGACAAGTATGACAACTAATAGAATTTTTCTTAATTTCCTTTGAAAGGGCCTTTTCCTTTTTAAAAAGACTATTTAGCGGCCAATGTCTAAGTCGAATCCTTGACAATACAGTTTGCGGTCTTGCATGTCCTAATAAAATGTGTTCTCTTTTAAAGAGAAGTCTAACCACATGGTTATTTGACAGTAGTAATAACAAGGAAATTTTTGGTCGTACGGTATCAGTGCTTGAGATAATCTGCCTCCAACCCTAATAAGATTATCATTGTCAATGAATGGAGTTAATTTCAAAATTTGTTTGTTAGAGACCTATTTTTCCGATTTGAGTTGAAGAAGCTGCTTTAGAAAGTTTATATTTGTGGTGTTTAATTATAAACTGATTAGTAATTTTTAACTCTTCAATTGAAAGCGGACCAGTGGAATTTTTGGACTGAGGCTTACTGTTCTTTACAAATCGAAGTACAAAAGCAATTGTTCTTTGTAATCGCGAATAACTTGAGAATTTAGTGAAGATTACTTTCCAAATATTGTTAGTATCAGTGAGTAGTACCGTTTTTTGTTTTCTCTCTTCCACATTGGTAGTTAGAATATTTCTGTCATATGCGTGTAAATCCATGTCAAAATTTTGGAAAAAACTTGGGCCGTTCCACCAAAGGGTTGCGTTTTCTAATCAAGCAGGAGATATTCCTCTAGAGAGTAAATCGGCTGGATTTTCCTTTGATGACACATAACGCCACTTACAATCTTGAGTGAGAGTTTGGATTTGTGATATACGATTTGATACAAATACTTGGAATCTGGAAGGGTACGAGTGTAACCAGGCAAGTACTATCTCCGAATCTGTCCAAAGATTTACACTATCAAAAGATAATCTTTCAATGAGTACTGAGCGAACTTTCGTTATTAAAGTGGAGAGGAGGTGTGCACCACAAAGTTCTAAGCGGGGAATAGTTATTTCTCTTATAGGTGCAACTCTGCTTTTAGAAGTAATAAGGAAGCATGACACTTTCTCGTTAGGATATGAAGCTCGTATATATACACAGGCACCATATGCCTTTTGACTAGCATCCGAAAATCCATGTAGTTCTAGTGATATTGGCTTATCAGCTAATAGAATAAAACGAGGAATTTTTAGAGATTTTAATAGCGCCATATCATGAATGTAAGATTTCCAATTTATAAGAATATCTTCTTCTAAAAAATCATCCCAATCAATTTTAGTTTTCCAGATTTCTTGCATCATTAGTTTTCCTATAACAATAACTGGACCAATTAATCCTAATGGGTCAAACATTTGAGTTATTTTTGAGAGAACTTCGCGTTTAGTAACCTGTTTTTCTTCCGAAGGTATCGGTAAAGATATAGAAAATACATCCAAATTGGGGTTCCAAAATATTCCTAGAACTTTGTTCGAGATTCCATCTACTTTAATATCGTAATTTTCTTGAGAAATATCAGATTTGTGAGAGTGATTAATATTGTTGAGAAGTGAATTTGAGTTTGAACACCATTTGTGTAAGTGAAAATTTCCTAATTTACATAATTGCATCAGTTGACGGTGTAATTCGACAAGATTTTCATATGAATCTTGGCCACAGAGAATGTCATCTACGTAACATTGGGAGAGAAGAGCATTTGAAGCAAGTGGAAATGTTTTTTGATTAATAACAGCAAGTTCTTTCAGTACTCGGGTAGCTAAATAAGGGGCACAGTTAGTGCCATATGTAACAGTTAATAATTCTATACACTGGAGCTTTTCACACGGTTTTTCCCGCCATAGGATGTTATGCAGATATGTATGCTTCGGATTGATTCTTACTTGCCGGTACATTTTCTCGATATCAGAAGTAATTACATATTTAAAGGTTCTAAAGCGCAGCAGAATATCGTAGAGGTCAGGCTGTACTGTGTACCCTTTATACATTATGTCATTAAGAGAGAGACCAGATGAAGTTTTCAGCGAACCATCAAACACAACTCGAAATTTACTGCTTTTACTGTCATTTCGTACTGCAGTGATGAGGAAAGAAATACTTATTTTCGTTCTGATCACTCTTCATAGAGAGGGGTACAATACGAGCGTGATTTAGGGAAATATATTCATCGATGAATTTCTTATACTGAAGAAAGAGATCTGGGGTTTTCTCAAATCGTTTCTCTAATTGATAAAATCTTTTTCGTGCGAAATCAAATGACTCTCGTAATGTCCCGTTCGCATTAGGGCCTTTCAGTGGTAAATCCACCTGAAAATGACCACTATCCAAAACGATGTAGTTTTCTACAAATTTTCTTCCACTAACATATCTTCGGGAGCTAAATATTGATTTTTTAAGGGCTTGACTTCTTCTATTGACCAAAATCTTTCCAACAGAAGATCTAGAGGGGTCTCTGCATTTGATAGCAGGAATAAACATTTTTTGGGGTTTAAGGTGTGATTAAAATTCGTGCTAACAATATGAGAGGGGATCAGACCCGAGAGGACGTAACCAAAGTGAGTATCCACTAGTGACAGACAATCATCATTTATTTTTATTATGTTTCCTAAGAGAATCTTGTAATACACATCAGCTCCGAATAAAATATCTATTTTAGAGGGTTTACTAAAACTAGGATCAGAGAGAGAGATTCGATCAGGAATTGCCAACTTTCTTTCATCAATTCTAAACTGAGGACAGTTTTCAGTGATTTTTTCTAAGATGCTGAAGTTTACCAAGAGAGAAAAATTCCTTTCTATAGTAGAATTTACGTTTAAACGCACGGCATTATGAGCATTTCTGACGTTGCCACCAACGCCTACAATTTCAACATGCTGTCTCTCAGAATATGTTTTTAACCTTTTTTACAAGAGATTCGGTGATTATTGAAATAGTGCTACCAGGGTCTAATATCGCCTTTGCAGTTATTAAATTGCCGTCGCAATCTGGGATATTAACAAGAGTTGTGCCTAACAAAACTTCACTGTCATTGGAGGAAAATACTGATAGAGTTCTATGACTAGTAGCAATAGGTTCACTGACCTGAGTGTGGCTGGGAGTGCTTTTAACTGTACCCTCATTGTCTGAAGCTACTTCGTTACGCGGAGGGCTACTTTCACGTGGATTATTATCCCTTGAGCGTCCATCAGATGGCGCGAAATTTGACCTGGATGAGTAATTTCTATCACTATTGTTATATTGAGATCTTTGAGATTGATCATTATTTCGCCAATTTGGAGTTCTTGTTTGAGGAGAATACCTTGACTCTGAAGGACTTGATGAATGTAAAAGTGAGTGATGTTTCTTGTTACATATGGAGCACAATTGAGACGTACAATCCTGTACTTGATGTTTTGAACCTAAACAGTTAAAACAAAGACTGTTCTGCATAACAAAATCCATTTTTTGATTCAAAGGCAAATGTTTAAATTTTAAACATGTATACAATCTATGATCGGGGAGTTTACAGTATATACATTTCTTAATATTTAACGAAGAGCGAGGAGAATTACAATAATGCGGGGTATTTTCATTATAAGAGCGAGAAAATTCCCTTTGCTGATTTCCATGTGCATAGTGGGAAAATTTTTGAAACCTATTACTAGAACCACTTATGGTTCCTTTAACTACTGGAGGAGATATTTTCGACGGAGTTTCCGAGAGATCTTCCAAAACCGTACAGCGCTTTTCTAAAAAGTTTAGAAAATCTTCTAACTTTGGCAAAATAGGTGGAGAAGCCGAAAACATTTGAGAGCCTCTTTCAGAGATATATGCCTTTCGAGTGCCAAAGTCTAAACGTTGAGAGAAGATGTATATTAAATTAAATCCCCATTGCTGTACAGGGATGCTTTGATGTTTCAAAGAATCTGCATTCTGTTTAATACGCACAATAAATTCTCGAAGAGTATGAGCGGTGACCTTTGTTAAAGTGGGGATCTCAACTAAATTTTTAATATGGGCAAATATTATAGAGAGTTGATTATCATATCTTTGTCTAAGTGTGTCAATAGCAACTACCAAATTATCGCTTGTCAACTGCAGTGTTTCTACTAATTGTAGAGGCTCACCCTTAAGATACGTTCTCAAATAAATTAATCTCTGAACATCAGTTAAAGTTTCATTGTCTAGTATAAGAGTTTTGAACAATTCGTAAAAAGCATTCCATTTAGTTATGTCCCCGTTAAATTCTGGAATATTTAATTGGGGTAAATTCACGTTTGGATTTCTAGGATGTATCATAAGAGAAGTTGGTTGGCTATGTTGGTCTTGACTTTTCGGGTAATTCTAAAATTTTCGTTTTAACTTAGCTAAACATGAGAAATATTATTTGTCTTCCATGGGATCTGCATCCTTTTTGGATGGATCTATTTCCTCTACATCTAACTCTATCATTTCATATGATTCAAAAACTGGATTAAACCCTCACTTGAAATTCTAAATAATCTAATTCAATGTCAACATTTCTAGCATACCAATTAATGATTCTAGAAATTCTACCCTTGTGAGTGGCTCGTTGTTTAATCAAAACTTCGAGGTTAGCCATTTTATGATTAATAATTTGACAAAGTGATTTAATTGGGATTAAAACAAAGTACTTCAAAAAGAGAAAAAACTAGTCAGAAATATAACAATTCAGAGAGACAATTCAATTCACAAAAATTATAAACCTGTTATTCAAAAAAATAACATTCAATGATTATGTGTGTTATCTGTGATTTATTAATAAATCACAAGCGAAGCTTGAAATTCTATTTTTCGTTGAGAAAATAGTTATTGTCTTACAAATTAGAATTCAGAGATATTCAATTCATAGAGTTTTAAATCTACAAAAATAACAATCAATTAATAAATCACAAGCGAGACGAAATTCTATTTTTTCGTTGAAAAATAGTTATTGTCTTACAAATTGTTTACAAACACCACAATATGTCGTTATTCAATTAACAAAGTGAGAAGTTACACAAATAACACCAACATCTAATTATGTCAATAATTGGTACATTAATCTAAATAAAGAGAAATACCTAAATTTTCTTTTAATCTAAATGACTATATTTAATTAAAATTTCTTATCCTAAATAAAACGGCGGTGTCAAAAGCGACTGTTGACAAACATAAAACACTCAAAGGACAAATTCCTTTTTTGTATCGATTTATCTCTAGTTTAGGGTATAGTAATAAAACTAAAAATTCTATTCACTATAAGTTCTATGAGAAACCCTCGGAGAAACCTATCCTTTTGACGTGGTTTGGAATTTTGGAAATAGAGAGTTTTTGCAGTACCAATAAGTGTCTAACCGCTGCGGCGGTCTAACTTTATCCGAAATCACTCGCGTAAATTTTTCGGTTTTTTGGAAATTTGTGAATAGAGAAACTTGTCCACTGGAGAAATAGTTCTATAATTTTTGTAAATGTTATTTCTGAATCCGGCTCGAAGGACCATTAAATGTAGCAGTTTTCTGCGAAACTTGCGCTACAATTACAGCGATTGCACTTGTTGCGAACGCTTATAAAATAGGGTGGATTCAGTTTAAAATGAAATAAACATTTACGGCTAAATACTAAACACTATTTAATTAAAATAAGTAGTAAAAAATGGTCAAGGTTTCTCTGCAGCAAATGCGAAGAACACTTAGCAGAAGAAGTTTATAGTCTTAGTTTTCAAGGCAATTATATAGTCTATGAAGCCTTTACTGTCAAGTCAAAATAATCAAAGTCAATAATTGTTTGTTACCAGTTCCTAGTTCCTATTGTTTTTCTGGCACTTTTCACAACACGTCACTCACAATACTGAAGAACACTCAGAAGACTTACTAACTAAACTTAGACGAGTTACTAACTACACTTAGAAGAGTTACTAACTAAACAAGAATTTACTTATTGTTGTTAACTAAATAAGGGAGAGAGCAAATATTTCTCTGTTTAACTACTAGAGAGAAAAACTATGCGGAGACAATGCGATAGAGTGAAAGAGAAGAGAGAGAGAGAGAGAGAGCCGCGTCTCTAGCGCGATCTTAATTTTACAAAAATTAATGCGTGGCAACTTAGGCCGATGTTCAGAGAGGACTGTTTCTTTGTCATATAAGCCTCTAAGTTGTGACTCAAAAAGGGCATTTTTTACGACCCGACAATTTTTGTAGTTCTGTGAAACAGATGGCCCCAAATAGACAGTACTAAAACATTTGCGGTTCAAATCGATTTTGAACAGGCAACTAATAATACACACTATCATGACAAGGCCACGAAGGCTTTGACAAGGGCTACAATGACGTCACAACTGTCAGCGGAAGCGCGGGAAGAGGCGAACGGACGTCTTAGTGCGGCGTTACACGGTCCGTTTTTGCAGGTTCCGCACTGCGGATCCCGTTTTGCGGTATGGCAATATCGCATGAGATGGCATGGCAGATGTAACACCATCCGTTTTTGCGGGATGTGCGGCGACATGCTGCCGCAATGCAGGATTGCGGGATGCGGGAACCTTGTGACGACACAGTCAGTTGAATGTAAACTGTAGCACGGTACGTTTCTGCGGTATGCCGCTTTGATTGCGAAAAGCAAAATATGTTTGATACGGACCAATTTATCGAGCTAATTCGTGGGCTACCTGCTCCTTGGGACAAATCAAACCCTGAATATTCCAAATAAAGATGCACGACAAAGGGCATGGGTGCATCCTCATTGTCGTGTTTTGTTTCGTGATGCTGGGTCTCAATATTTCAAGCAATACATCAAAAATTTATTGAGACATTCGATAGCGTAGGAGAGAACATCATCCTTTCAATTAACGAACAGCGCGAAAGAAGGACCGCAAAGATTTTGAAAATTAAATTACTTTCTAAAATTCGAAGTACAATGATAAAGACAGGCTCTTGGACTAATATATCTGAGTATCTCAAAAATCTTGTTGCATTGTATTTGCTCCTGAAAAAATTGAAGACGCAACAGCACACAACAAAGAGGACAGACAGTATCAGTATTCGACCCATAGCTTGTCGTACGATCTTTGTTGGGAATATTTCGGAGGGTTGATTTTCGCACACAACGGGCATGATAGCCCATGAATTAGTCTCGATAAACTTGTGCCATAGTCAAACTATTTGCTGGTTATCTGCCGGATCAAGAGGCAGGGCCACAATACCGCGAGTAAGAGTACCGGGTGCTACCAAGTGTTACCATCAGCTGACTTGGTCGTAAAAGAGTTCACCGCATGCCACCCGCCCAACATCTTAATAGGTTTGCCATTAGGAAATAAGTTACCTAATACACTTAAGCGCACTGCCTCAAGACTCTCGCTTGTCGAGGTTTTACCGGTGATATGAACACTACTTCTTAACCTAATAAATTAGAAAGAAAAAACTATGTGACCAACACCGATATCATACCATATAGTACTATCGAAAAAGAAATAATATATCTCAAGCTAAAATAGTAATAATTTGTACAAAGTTGTACGAATATAGATAACTAGTTGTCGAAAAGTACCAGAATTCTACAAACCCCTGATACAAGAATTTATTTTGAGAAGAACTATACTCATGCGTTTGAAATTTTCTGATCAAATCCGGCAACAAGCTCAGAAAGTAATTCTCCAACCTGAACCAGTGCGACCTACATACCCACCGCCAACTTGTACATCTCTTATGTTAAAACATTGTGATTTGCCATGTATAATCTGGCAGTTACTCAGGCTGCTACATCACTGGCCTTGACACCCGTAAAAACCTATCCATGCACACGAGTTGAAACCTGCATTTCCGATCCGAGGATCTATGTTGCACAACAATTTTGTATAGATCAATAAGATCCGGCAAGGCCTATTCGTGCAAAAAACGAGTATAAAATATTATATTTTACTATAATTCGACACCGACATAAACCATAGAATCTACGTTTATTTTGACAAATATCCAGGTAACAAGTTCTTATTTTATACATAAATATTCCTAGAGTATATTGGGTATTGTTAATTACAACCTACTATTAAATGGACTTGAATTGACAAATTAAAATTTTGTATTAAAAAAAAAAAAAAAAAAAAAAAAAAATATTAAAAATTTGATTTTTTTTTTTTTTTATTGATGTTTTATTACAAGATTGAGTTTTAATTGTCGACAAAAAACCAGAATAAAATACTAAATAAATATCCACTAAATAATCAAAAGGTCATTAGATATATAACAATCAAAATATTTATGAGGACATGTATTCGTAAACAAGTTATTTGTACACACAATTTGAAGGTGAGAAGTACGAAAAAAGATAGAAACAACAACATATTTTTTTTCTAAGAGTTATAGTAAAATGACAAAGGTAATCAGTCAAAAATAAGTTAATGCCACCAAAATGTTTCAATATATGGAATATACCCAACTTTAAGCAGACAATGTGTGTTAGATAGCCATTTTTTTAGACTCAAATTTTGCAAAAATTATAAGATTTAAACGACGTAATTAGTAAACAAAGTAAAATGAAAGAATAAAAAGTTGAGTAAATTACTTATTTACGATATGGGCAAGTTTTCGAATCTTTTAACAGACTAAGAAGAGTTTATTGCTGCTCTGTCCGTAGCGTCTTTTGTCAGAATATTCGTATATTTAGTGTATTATATACCAATATTGTACGCAGTTTTGAAACTGATGATAATTAAATAAATCATATTAATATTATCTAACCATAATAAATGATAGAATTTCACTAAATTTAAATTGCCCCCCGTATGGTTGAAAACAGCTAATTGATATTTGATTACTTATAGATTACCACCTATATACAAAATGACACGGAGATCTATATCGGAATATGGCGCCCAACTTGATTAGACCTTCTGAGCATGTTGACGCTCATTCTCTATCCCTTCTATTTCTCTGGCTGCAGCAGAATTTGTGACCTTTTTTTTGTTTTGGTGGCAAACATTGAGTCATCATTTGGTCACCAGCGACAATTTTAGCGATTTTTAATAGTTTGTGTGTAGTAAACTTTGTATAAACTTTATTACAATGGTGATTAGTTGTTCAGCTTTCAAGTGTAAAAGCAGCAGCGATAAGAAAGAGTCAGGAGTTACGTTTCATAGGTAAATAAACAGTCCACTCCAACTTTTTAGCGTTTTCTTATTGAATTCGATAATTATTCTTCAATTTCAATTAACATCTATATGTACTTGATATGTGCTATACGTCGATACTAGTTTTATACCTTTTGTTAACATTTTAATACGTTTTTTTCGTAATTAATTAGGATGATACACCATAGGCGTAGTCAAAACAATTATATTGTTACGGATTCCGTGGGTCCACAATTTAAACTCACGATAAAATACTTAACGAATTTATTTGTCTCACTCTGTACACACAACTTACACTATTTACAACACAATTTATGCAACTACTATTACTCTAACGGTATTTCGCGGTATTATCAAACTTCAGACTTCAGACTATCTTCAGACTGCTCCAACTGTCAAAGCGCGGGCCTTATATACCCCCTGGCGATGGTTTCTGGAATTTTCTAAAGAATTCTGTAATTCTCTTTTACTTTCTGGCGAATTCGCCAGGTTCCCCAATACACGTTACGGTTATGTAGCAATAATGCAGTTATGCAACCAGTAATACACCTTGACAATATATATAGATATTGAAAACTGTAGAAACTACGAGTTGCAACTCAATCAACTTCCCAACAAGATCCTGGACGAAGTACTGAAATGCACAACAAGCATTATTGATCAAGTTCAGGCCAATGCGACAACAGCATTGAACAAAGCGTCCCAAATAGTGCAAGATTTCGACAGCATCGAAGGCAAAATTAACGAATGCAGCACAACTGCTAAACCCAACGATTGCTACAAGAAACTGCTGGCCAAATTGGAGATGGACGTCATAAATGGACCTAAACAAATTGAAAAGTATATTCAGCAAGCTGTCAAAACAATTAGCGAATCCAAGGAAAGCATTCAACAATGCGATACGAATGTTGTGAAGAGTATTCCTGAGCAAGCTGCAGAAATCCTTGATGGTTTTGCTCTTTGTTTACTGGTGGATCATACGAATCACGTGTGAATGAAAGATATATATTTGAAATAAATAGTCATTGTGAATACCAATGACTAAAGAATCCAAGAACAAATAACACCCGAGAGCAAATTGTGACGATGACACCAAACAGTGCCGTGGCACATATTTTTCTTAACCTAGCTGTTTGAAGCAATATTTATATTTTTTGATAATTGTTTTGACTACGCCTATGGTGTATACGTTGGTATCATACTAATTAATTACGAAAAAAACGTATTAAAATGTTAACAAAAGGTACAAAACTATAGTATCGACGTGTAGGACACATCAAGTACATATAATATCAGAAAAATAATTATCGAATTCAATAAGAAAACTAAGAAAACGCTAAAAAGGTGGTGGGGATTTTTCGCGCTTTGATCGCTGGTCGCTGTTGGCGTTAAAAATGTTATTTTTTAAACGACCCGATAGTCAAGAATATTACTTTAAAGCACACACACTAGTGCTTTAAAAATAATACCTTTCAGCCTCTAGTAGCCTTAATGTACGAATATCCACGTCTATACCCAGGGTTGTTAAAGTAGCTTATGACAGTGGCGGCTCGTCAGGGTAGGCCTCTGAGGCCGCCCCTCACCTTTAAAATGAAGGAACAGTAGCTTTTTATTTAATCCAATTATACCTTATTACAATTCTACATCAACACAATAAAACTAAAAAAAATATATATTTTATAAATAAATGCAGTAGTAAAATAAAGTACAGGCGCAACGTAAGCCGCGTAAACCCACCCGCAAAAGAAAGAGAATCAATAGAGGCGCAATAATTCTAGCTTGGAAAGTCCTAACTGTCTACCTATTACTAGTGACGATTTTGGGACGCGCTGGCGGACGACGGGGTAAACGTATCTATGCATTTCTATAGCGGGCCTGAGGCGAGAAATTTGGCGCTTCGGTGCGTTTTCATTGGTAGTTGAAATCATGTGACTATCGATATTAAAGAATGCGGCGTCTCGTTCTCGTCTATCGTCTACATGAATCAACAAGTGAAAGTGTTTGTGGCGGGCGCAGGGTTAGTTAATTCGCGTTTGTTTTTGTTTTTATTTGGACATTTGGGGGGAAATTTAGTTAGAGTGTGTGTGTTTCTAAATTTAAATTATTTGATGGCGATTAGGCACACTTTTTTTAATTTTATTGCACACGGGTAAGGTAGAATTTTAGCAATTTTTAAAATTCAAGGCAACAAGTATTATTGAAGTTTAGGCTTTCATTCGTTGGTAAGTTTTATTATTTTATTTATTTTAAAGTTACGAAGAGCAGTTGAATGTGTCATTGTTTTCTTTAAAATGAATCCTATTCACGACATTATTCTTTCTATATTTGAAATCCCTTTTTTAAGAAGAAACGAAACTGAAAAACGACAAATATTAAGCAGTCGTCCAACGCCAAAAATTTCAGCAATATTTAACGATAAGAGGCAAGGTAGGCAATATTCTAGAACTTTTCAAATGTCTTGGTACGAAACTTATAAGTGGCTATGCGGAAGTATTTATAAAGAAAGCTTATATTGTTGGCCTTGCACTTTATTAGGCAGCATTAAAAACAATTGGAGTTCAGGGGGAGGGTATTCCGATTTAAAAAACGATTTGTGATTAGCGATTACCGATTTGTTTATATAAAAAGTGTTAACAATATGACAATCTCTAAATGGCATGCAAGATTATTTATAGAAGAGAATACTTTTGATGCATTTGTTATTATTTATTTCGTAGTTATTTATAAATTTGTAAAAAAAATATTAGTGTAAAAATTAAAGTAAAAAAAAATAAATATTATTTATTAAATACACAAACGAGATAAATGAAAATGATATAAATAAATAAACTAATATATAAAAGTCAAAAACCATATCAAAAATTAAATAAAAACTAGTGCGCTCTCCCGTTAATCGTAGAAATTATAAAAAGGCATTCAGAAAAATTACAAATCGCAAGAAAACGATTACTAATCGTAAATGG